>NC_085017.1:17465000-17467500 GCF_963854185.1 Sardina pilchardus
TGGATAAACAGATGATGGTGGACAGAGAGAGAGAGATGGAGAGAGAGAGAGAGAGTTTCGTACTAACTCTCTCACTCTACTTGCTCTCACTCTACCCAACTCTTCTGTGCCTTGCTGCCTTCGATCCATGCTCTTTCTCTCTCTCTTTTTCTCTTTCTCTCTTTCTCTCTCTCTCTCTCTCTCTGTGTCCACCATCATCTGTTTATCCAAGTTCTCTCTCTCTCACTCTCCCTCTCTCCTTCCCTTCATCTCTATCCCCTGCAGCACATGACTTTGCTTGGTTCTTAGGCAGGCCAAGGGGGATGCAAAGTCACTGAATGAAAAGCATTGCCCATGGGCGTCTGGCTAGTTTTTTTCCCCCTTCCTGGTGATTCAAACAGAATTGCATTGGCTCTGGTGGACGTGTGTGTGTGAGTGTGTGTGTGTGTGTGTGTGTGTGTGTGTGTGTGTGTGTGTGTGTGTGTGTGTGTGTGTGTGTGTGTGTGTGTGTGTGTGTGTGTGTGTGTGTGTGTGTGTGTGTGTGTGTGTGTGTGTGTGTGTGTGTGTGTGTGTGTGTGTGTGTGTGTGTGTGTGTGTGTGTGTGTGTGTGTGGGCGAGCACGGGCATAGGAAGACGGGTGTGCGTGCATGAGGCAGTCTGTGTGTGTGTTTGTGTGTGTCTCTCTTATGCGTGTGTGTTAGTATCGACGTGTGTGTGTATTAGTGTCTGTGTATGTATGTATGTGTGTGTGTGTCGGTGTGTGTGTGTGTGTTTGTGTGTGTGTTAGTGTCTGTGTGTATGTATGTATGTGTGTGTGTGTCGATATGTGTGTGTGTGTGTGTTGGTGTCGATGTGTGAGGCATGCAGCTCTCCCGCTGCGTGTGTGACGCGTGATAATAGGAGGGGGGTTTCTGAGTTTCAGTCCCACTGTGTCTAGTAAGTGATGTTTGTGCCGTGCCAAGAGAGACAGCCATGGGAGACTGTGTGTGTGTGTGTGTGTGTGTGTGTGTGTGTGAGGGTAGAGATAGAGGGAAAAGGGAGAGCACGGGGAGCCTGCTGTGTTTTCATTGGTTTTGTGTTTGGGTTTGTTTTAGTGCTCATTAAAGGAGGCAGTAATGTGCTCCCTTTCTCTCCCTCTCTTTCTCTCTCTCTCTCTCTCTCTCTCTCTCTCTCTCTTTCTCTCTCTTGTCCCTTCCCTCTTTTCTTTCTTGCAGTCTCTCCCTTTCTTGCTGCTTTCTTGTCCTCCCCCTCTTCCCCATGCAATCTCTCACTCCTTTCTCTCTCTCTCTCTCCCCCCTCTCTCTCCCTCTCTCCCTCATGATGGCACCCACATGAAATCGATGGTAATGCTGTAATCACGGTCTGTGGAGCTCTAACAAGGAGTTGAAGGAGGAGGATGGGGGTGTGTGGGGGGAGAGAGGGGGCAGTCAGTGGAGGCCGGCTGACTCCCAGTGCTCCTGCCGGGGATGTTAGTGCTCTCTGCTCCCCTCTGCTCTCCGGCCACACACACCCCACACTCTCTATCTTTCTCTCCCTCCCTCTCACACACTCCCTCACCCCACCACACACACACACACACACACCCCCCCCCTCCCCCAGTGGTCCTTAGATTAGATGAGAGCGGCGTTGCGGTTCCTGTGCTGTTCTGCCCTGACCACCATGGCAACAGGACAGCCGTACTGATGCTGGCAGAGGCATGGATGGGCGAGATAGTGTTTCTCCCTCCCTCCCTCCCTTTCCTCCCTCCCTTCCCTCCTTCTCTCTTTTCTCTATCCATCTCTCAACTGATTTTCTGCCTTCTCCCCTCCCCTCTGTTCTTTTTCTTTCCCTCCATCACCCGCTCTCGGTGTCCATTCTTTTTCTCTCTCTCTCTCTCTCTTTCGCTCTTTCTCACTCTCTCTTTCTCTCTTTCTTTTTCTAAACCCTCTCGTTCCTTCCATCTCAGCCTAGACTCTTATCTCTCTCAGCCTTTTGCTTTCTCCTCTGTTTCTCTTCTCCTCTGTTTTCTGTCTGGCTGCTCTGCCTCTCTTCCCTCTCTCCCTCTCTCCCTCGCTCCCTCTCTCCCTCTCTGTCACTTCCGTGTGTTTGTTCTGCTGTCAGTCCCAGTCATTCTTCTCTCCAACTGCCTCTCCAGAATATCTATTTTCCACGCACCCCACCTACCCCACACCCTTTCTTCTCTGTTTACCCTGCTCTTGCCCTCTCTCTTCCCATCTCCTCGCTCCCTCGCTCCTTCTCTCCCTCTCTCCGTCTGCCATCTTATCTGCGCTCACTCTTTCTTTCTGCCTCCCCATTCCCTCGGTCAGGTGCCATGTAGATGTTGGCTGTCAATAATTTAATAAGGAGAGTTACCCGCCCCCCCTTCCTGACTCACACACACACACCACACACACCACACACACTCACACACTCTCCAGCGGTGGCATGAATAATTCACTCGGCTGGGTGTGGAGTAAGCCTAGGGGCTGCACGCGGCCTTTTGTGTGAAGAGCCATCAAATGAATGGATATATAAATATGTA
>NC_085017.1:17470000-17480000 GCF_963854185.1 Sardina pilchardus
GAGAGAGTGGAGGGAGGGAGGGAGGGACCGAGAGATGCGCTGGGTGAAAAGAGAGAGAGAGACGGCTAGAGAGAAAGAGAGGGAGAGAGAAAGAGAACACAGTATAAAGAGAGAATCTGTTGACTGTCTGTCTGACAGAGGAGAGAGATGGGGAGGTGACAGCTGGAGGCACTCTACTGTGTGTGTGTGTGTGTGTTTTGTGAGTGTGTGTTTTGTGTGTGTTGTGTCTGCTCACGCCATTGTCTGGCATCTGCTTTGTGTCTGGTGGAGGGTGGGTCTGGTACATGTTTGTATATGTTTGTGTTTATGTATCGGACTGTATGCCTTTGAGAGAGAGAGAGAGTGTGTGTGTGTGTGTGTGTGTGTGTGTGTGTGTGTGAGAGAGAGAGAGAGAAAGAGAGAGATGGCACCAGTGCAGGCAAATCGGAGTGAGAGTACAAATGAGGAAGATGTAGAGATAGAGGCTAGACGGAAATGAAAGAGGCAGAGATAGAGTGTGTGGGGGGGGAGAGGGAGGGAGGGAGGGAGGGAGGGAGAGTGAGGCTGGGCATAGGGAAAAAAAGAGGGAGCAAGAGAGAGAGAGAGAGAGAGGAATGAAAGAGATAGAGAGAGGGAAATGAAAGAGAGAGGAGAGAGGTGACCTGGGCAGCCAGGATTAATCCTGTGCTTGGCTCTGATCAGAGCACCTGCAAAGCTAATGGATTCAGAGAGGTGGATCAGGGGAATGTGTGTGTGTGTGTGTGTGTGTGTGTGAGAGTGTGTGTGTATGAGAGTGTGTATGTGTCCCCGTGTCCGTGTGTGTGTGTGTGTGAGGGTGTGATTAAGAGCAGTTGATTGGCCTGCTCCGATTGAATGTCTGCTTTAATATGGAGGGGCCATCATCTCTGCACTAACACCTAAGGTCATACTCTCAGCCTGTCTGTGTGTGATATTTGCATGTATGTGAGACTTCAATGAGAGACACACACACACACACACACACACACACGGCCTAGCTGGAGTGCGTCCTCTTGTGAAGAGGCATGCAAACAGGCCAGAAAGTTAAAGCGACAGTTTCGTACGAGTGGGTTAGCAGTCAAGTATGGCTCCCAAGCATGTGGGTTTCATATCCGCGTAATTCTCTCTCCTTTTTTCCTGTTTTCAGCTCTATTTTTATCCTGCTCGCCTATGTATCTATAGGCCTCTAAACAATGTTTGGCTCTTTGATAATTGTCCTCCTTTGTTGCTTTTATTTTCACACTTTTTTTTTCTCTCCTGACTCGAAAAAGAGCTGGATGATTGTGGGCAACTCGGCGGCAGGCTGGATGT
Organism: Sardina pilchardus; assembly: GCF_963854185.1. Classification (NCBI taxonomy): domain Eukaryota; kingdom Metazoa; phylum Chordata; class Actinopteri; order Clupeiformes; family Clupeidae; genus Sardina; species Sardina pilchardus. The sequence goes on from NC_085017.1 coordinate 17,471,309, forward strand.
TCTCCAATGTTGAATTGACTTTGAGAAGCGTACGTTGTCATTGTTTTAATAGGGGCTACATTCCAGTAGGACCATAAAGCCCCACTCCTCCTTTTGTTCACCCGTGCTAAGGACGTCGCCCCGAGGACTTGTCTTTATCCTCCAAACGAATCCAAAAAGAAAAGCACGAGGTGAACGGGCTCAGGGATCACCTAGGAAGAAACGTAGCGGGGAAAAAACGGGGAGGAAAAAAAAAACCAGCTTAAAGTTAAAGCTCCTTCGGCGTGACATATTTTCGGAGCACATGTTGATGACACCCTTGATTAGAATGCCAGCGCTAATTATTTTTCGCTCCCTCCCGCCTCAGTGGAATGCTTGGCTCCGCGGTGGATCTGGCGTTCGCACGGAGGCTCCAAACGGGCTGAGGGCTGCCCCAGTGAGGCTCGAAATACTTCACCTCGACTGAAATCGTGACCCTGACGACAGAAAGGCCGTGCCTCTGTCGCCCGGAGTAGCTTATCACCATCACGCCTCCCCCACCCGCCCCCTCCACCCCCTCCCCTCCACCCCCTACCCTCCTCTAGAGCCAGCCCCACGGAGGATCACCGTCCAGGGTCACTACGCAGTAACCCCTGCCCCCCCCCCTTACCCCCATCCTCCCTGAGGTCGTCACTTGAGTGACAGGGGCCTTTCATAGAGCGTGCACGCAAACAATGCCTCCTCCCGCACAGCTATGTCTTCCAAGGAGCACGTTAAAGTCATTGGCATGTGTAGCTACAGCTTTGCCTGCGCTCACTGCGAGGCAGCATATGTATTCCAGCGAATTCGATGTTTTTGATTGGGTGAGACGTCGAGGCTCATCAGGATTGGAGACATACATGTCTGGCTGGAGCAGAGACCTGCGCTGCTACGAATTCCCATGTAATTGCTCCTCAGTCTAGCTCCTGACATTCCATATAACCAACCTTCTGCATAAAACATGAGGGTGCCATACACAATTTATTACAGTGACTCCACAGTGACTGAAAATGAGGCCACTACAGAACACTTAAGTAACAAGGGAGTAGAAAGTACACAGCCCAAGTGTGCGAGTGTGTATAGTGTGTGAGTGAGTATGGTGTGTGTAGTGTGTGTAGTGAGTGTGTGTGTGTGTGTGTGTGTGTGTGTGTGTGTGTGTGTGTGTGGATGTGAGGGAGAGAGTTAGCAGACTGTGTGCATGTGTCTGTGTGTGTGTGTGTGTGTGTGTGTGTGTGTGTGTGTGTGTGTGTGTCTGCGATTTATTAGCATAATGGAGATATGAGGCCTGTGTGCTTTGAGGGTTTGGTGCACTCTCATCTAATAATGTTAATTCTGTGATCAGTGGTGAGATGGGACGGGGGGAAGTGTGGGAGTCGAGCGAGGGCACGGCAGCGAGCTCCAGCCTGTTGAGCCGCTCTGAAAGGCAGCCGAGAGGCCTCGTGCGGGGGGCTGCCGGAGCCACGGAGCTGGGGGTTTTTGATCACTGCCTGGATTCGGCTGACTGGGTCTGGAGAGGGAGAGGGAGAGGGAGAGAGGGAGAGGGAGAGAGGGAGAGGGAGAGAGGGAGAGAGGGAGAGAGGGAGAGAGGGAGAGAGAGAGAGGGAGAGAGAGGAGGCCAGCGGAGGAGTTTAAAGGCAGGGGCTGGGCAGAGTGCGGCGGGGTGGAATGGCTCATGTCAGCATGGCAGCAGTGAAGTGCCAGATCTTTTTCTTCTCGTCGTCTTCTCCTCTCTCACTTGGCCTCCCCAACCCCCCCCCCCCCACCCAGCACCAATTCTCTCCGTCCACCCTCCGCTTCTTTCATTCTCTCCATTCTTCCTTCTCTTTCTCTTTCTCTTCCTCTTTCTCTCTCTCTCTCTCACAAACACTGTACATCGTCCAACTCAATCTTAGTCTCGTTGTCTCACTCCAACTCTCTCTTTCTCTTTCAATTTCTCTTTCTCTCTCTCTCTCTCTCTCCTCCTCTCACTTAATCTACCCCTCCACCCTCTCCGCCTCTCTCTCTCTCTCTCTCTCTCTCTCTCTCTCTCTCATACCAACGCGTGCGTCAGAGCGGAGTTTCACTGAGCTTAGAGTAACTGTAATGGACGGGAAGGGAACGTTCGGCCCGGCTCTGCCATGACTCATGCGGCTGAATTTGGAGGAGAAGAGGGAAGTGGGAGCCGCGCTTCAACCAGAGCGAGGCGGAGCGGGGTTGGGGGGGGTTTATGGACAGGAAAACAGGACTGGGGGTTGTCACTGGAGTGTGTGTGTGTGTGTGTATGTGTGTGTTGGGGGTGGATGGTGGTGGTGGTGGTGGGGTACATGAGTATATGTGTTGCGTTTCTGTCTTGCTCACTGAAACTGGTCTGACAGGCCATTGTCCCCCTGGAGGTGGAAGTTCTGGTTCAATGGCTGAGTCACACACACACACACTCACAAACACTTTTGACACACATACACACGTAGGCCCACACACACACACACACACACACACACACATACACACGTATGCCCTCATATTACGGTGAGAGGCCCCGGACACACTCAAGCACACACTGCTTGCTTGCGCACACACACACACTCACACACACAGTCGTGTTTGGCAAAAGCCAGCTCTGACACTAATGGACTTGCCCAGCACGAGCAGCAGTGTGCATGTCAATCTCCATGCGAGGGCAGGTTTTGCGCCACACAGACTGTGAATGGAGAATATTACATTGTTTGGTGAATAGAATAGAACGGAGGTTCCTGTGTTGACCCCTCTGGTACTGTGGCATTGATAGGCATTCTATCGCTCATTTAATAATAGCCTTGCCACCGGTTCTTAGGAACTGGACGACTCTGAGGATCAATGTAGCTATTGATGTTTGCTGTGTCCGGTGCGATCTAAAATGTTCTCTCCGTTGTGTCCCTCTTCGCAGTGTGCAGTGCCCAGCGTGTGCGGGTAGAGGCCGAAGTCCGGGCGTTCGCCAAGGAGGCCGTCAGCCTGCGCTGCATGTTCATCTCGCCTGGAAACACCAAACTCACTCAGGTACTGTACATCGCCGTTCTGCCCACTTCTGGTTTTGGTTGACTGACTCTGTTTGACTGGCAGATTGATGGACTGATTTGTTAGATTGATTGATTGATTGATTGACTGAATCATTGATTGATTGATTAATTGATTGATTGATGTACTGAAATGGTTCAAAAGTGAAAATATTTCTCAACCTGTAAGAAGAACACAACCATCAATGGCCAATAAAAAGTGGACTGAAATCCAGAAAGTGTAAACAATGGACTGCAAATGCCTGAAGGGGCTAAAAGGAAACAACCCACTTTCCTTTTATTATACTCCCCTGGTTTATAGAGGAGCATGTTATTTGTTATTGTCTTCAAAAATAAAGTGCTGCAATTATTGTATGCTGATGTATGAAGGCTGTTATCCGGCTTCCTGTCAGCATCTGCACTAAAGACGGTGACGCTGCTGAACCCAAGACCGTAACCTATACTTCCCCGCCATTACAAATCTTCCCTTCCAGCTAAAGAAACAGTATTAAATAGACCACTTTGCTTTCAGTGGCAATTTCAGTTGGTCACATTCAGTGTAAGGTTTTTCTATCAGATCTGTCAGGTGGGTAGCTGCTCGCTGTGATTAGTCATTCTGTAGGTGCTCCCATTCTGTGTGCGTCTATGGATATTTCCAGCTAGCATCAATCTGTTGCTTTGAGTCAGTGAGCTATTGTTGCTGTGAGCTGGTGAAAACAGCTGTTGTGACTACTCGTGTCTTTTAATGCCCAGTGGGCTTCGGTAGCGGTGAGTTTTTACATTTGGATGGCAGCAGGTCTTCTCTGCCCACATGGCATCCTCAGTGTAAACAAAGAGATTAAACACGGATCTTCAATACAAAAGGGAAAAGAAAAGTGAATAAAAAAAAAAACGCACAGAGATTTTTGATGCAAAATAGAAATAAAAAAAAGAAAACTTCCACCCTGCATGCCGCTTTCTCAGATACTGAGATACTCTCCCGGTAAGGCACTCCTCGGCATATTCCCACCCATATCCAAGGTAAACACCTGTTAAGCTCAGGTTAGGGTCACTGCAGGATAACTTTAAAAGCTGTAATAAGATGCGTGGATTAAGCCAGCGCTGCTTCACAGGTCCTGCCTGGATTATCAGTGCAGGCATCCCCAGGGCTGGACTAACCACGTAATGGGATCTCCTTACATGTCCACCTGGTGGTTTATTAAGATGGGGCGGGGGGGGGGGGGGGGGGGGGTGGGGGTCATGCACCCACTGATAGAAGAAAGGCTATTGACCGGAGAGCAGGAGAAGCCAGGAATCAATGCCTCCCCCCGCGGTGTGCACTGGTAGGGAACGGTTAATTACCGTGGTTGGAAAATAAGCACTGTTGGAGCACTGTTCCTGCCCCCACTATATGTTTGCTCGCAGGGGGAAAATGGCTGCCTCTCTGGTACTGGTGTTATTTTTGCGTTTAATGTTTTGGTGCCCCCGCAACCGTAGTGACGCAGTTTATGGTACACAGGCTTTGTCAATTTTGTGTACCAGTGGAATCAGTCGGGCTCACAATTCCCTTTATGACCGTAAAGTGGAAGAAAAGCAGCAGCATGTGTGTGCTCTCATTACCAGGAAGTGATTAGGGTTCATTTTCTAGGATGGTTTTACCTCCTCGTCTCTCAGTCCTTCAACTCGAGTCGTGATTAGTATGTACTTCATGTACTTTGTGATAAAGTAGGCATCTGTCCAATGACTTTTCTTCCTGCGAAGCTCGTTTCTTCAGTGGCACTTATGTTTGTTGCTTACTAGCAATTGCCTCTAGATAGCATCGCTAACAGATGAATGATTGTCTGTTTGCCAGCAAATCCTCCTCACGACTGCTGCCTGCTGCACTGTTTGCTCGTTTGGTGGAGTTGTGCGCTCGCTTCTGTGGGAATGGCTCGCAGTAGTGGGTGTCAGTCAGATTGATATGCTGGCAGTTAACACAGTTTGTCATATTGACCGTCACTTAATTTGCCCCGTCAATCTGATGTAGCATGAATCACTCATTGGGCTTGGCATCGCAGGGGATGATTTGTTAGGGAGAATAGGCATTTGCACAGCTTGTCTGTCATGGTATCAGTCTATGCCTAGAAAATAAGGTTCATACTAAGAGCCTTAAGGCTTATTGGGCTTGTTTTGACCAAATCTGGTAAAGAGCTCTCTATTGAGTGTTCTTTTGTTGTTCGCCTCCTAGCGTTTTTTCAGTCCATTGTAGGTTCAATGGGTATTATTGGGTTTGAAAGGTGTCTTTGTACTCTTAGAAATGTTATGTTGGTCCACTGGCATCTTCTAGAAACATTTAGTAACACATGTTTTGACTGGTATCAAAGATTTGAAGTTTTATCTGACCGTCTAACCCTCCACTGAACCTCCCTGACCACCAGGTCTCATGGATCTACGAAGCCACCGAAGGCGAGCGCGTCAACATCGCCGTGTTCCACCCGCAGTACGGCGAGAGCTTCCCCGACTCGGCCTTCAAGGGCCGCGTCAAGTTCACCCACGGCAGCCTGGACAACCCGTCCATCGAGATCAGCAACATGAAGATGGCCGACGAGGGCAGGTACACGTGCGAGTACGCCACCTACCCCAGCGGGAACGAGCAGGGCACCACCAACCTCGTGATGCTGGGTGAGTCTTTTGGGGGGGGAAGAGTTCTGGTGGGGAGGAGGGTAGAGTTCTGGTCCATTTGTTTGGTTCTCAGACATATTGTCCCCATCATCTCGCAGTGCTTTCGGGGGGACCTGCTCAGCAGTTCTGGGCTCGTCAGCGTGACTAATGTTCCCATCAGTCTGCCGTCGTGTAATGTGGTGTATCAGGAGCACAGCACAGCACAGCCCCCCATGTGTTGCTCGTTAAGCCCTAGTTATGGCCGGGCTTCTCTTTTGCTCTGGTCGGCTCGGCAGTCCCCTCCGCTGTTGTTTTGGAAACTCTTGTCAGAAGTGCGCAGGATTCATGTACACACACACACACACACACACACACACACACACACTCTCACTCTAACGCTCTCTCTCGCTCTCTCTCTCTCTCTCTCTCTTTCTCCCACACTCTCACTTTTGTGCTCTGTCGCTTTCTCTTATTTAAGATGCAATGTGCAATGCACTTTATTAGTCAATGCACTTTATTAGTCACATAGTAAAGTTGCTTTGGACCCTTTTACACACACACACACACACACACACACACACACACACACACACACACACACACACACTCACACACTCACACATTAACATTCACAAGGATGCATTTATTCTCAAAACCCTCTCCCCTGTCTTCCCCTTTTCCCAGCCAAGCCCAAGAACTCAGCTGAGCACGTCACAGTCACGGCTGCCAAAGCGGCGGCCGTCGTGGCTCGCTGTGAGGCCTCCGAGGGCAAGCCGGCCGCCGTCATCACCTGGGAGTCGGACGTCGCGGGCGGCAAGGCCAACACCACGCAGGTGGACCAGCCTGACGGGACGGTGACCGTGAAGAGCGAGTACTGGTTGACTCCGTCCCCCAGCCACAACAACCATGACGTCAAGTGCGTGGTCACCCAGAGCACGCAAGACAAGCCGCAGTTCTTCCCCATGAAGCTCTCCATACAGTGTAAGTCGTAGTGTCAACCACTACAACTCTCCATACACTGTAAGTCATAGTGTAAACCACTACAACTCTCCATACACTGTAAGTCATATTGTAAACCACTACAACTCCCTATACAGTGGAAGTCATAGTGTAAACCACTGTAGCTCTCCATACACTGTAAGTCATAGTGTAAACCACTACGCTCTCCATACACTGTAAGTCATAGTGTAAACCACTACAACTCTCCATACACTGTAAGTCAGAGTGTAAACCACTACAACTCTCCATACAGTCTAAGTCATAGTATACTGTAAATCACTGTACTGTATCTCTCCATACACTGTAAGTCATAGTGTAAACCACTACAACTCTCCATACACTGTAAGTCCTAGTGTAAACCACTGTAGCTCTCCATACACTGTAAGTCATAGTGTAAATCACTACAACTCTCCATACACTGTAAGTCAGAGTGTAAACCACTACAACTCTCCATACAGTGTAAGTCATAGTATACTGTAAATCACTGTACCGTACCTCTCCATACACTGTAAGTCATAGTGTAAACCACTACAACTCTCCATACACTGTAAGTCATGGTGTAAACCACTATGATTTGCCAAAAAACCAAAGAAACAGTAGTTTTGTTTGAAACGGGGAAAGTGTCGTCGTCTCTCAGGGTTGGCTTCAGTGGTGTGTTTGATGCATGGTAGCACGCTGCTTCATCCCAGGCGTGGCGCCAGGCTTACCTGTGCCTTTTACCTGGTCTCTCTTTGGAGTCGACTGCGAGTGTATATATTTCCTCGGCGCGCACAGGTGACAGAAATCTCTGGAAATTAGCCAGATTGTGCTCCGCCGGAGGGACGGATCAATGAAACGACCACTTTCTTTTGATTCTCTTATTAGCGATCAGGAGTGAGTAATTGACCCTGCCGCCCGAGCTGCCTCTCTTCGCACAATTCCCCTTTTCACCCCTAACCAGCAGGTATATTGTACACGCTTGGTCATTTAACAGTAGAACTGCCACGATGGTCATTTTGACCATTTAAAACGAGTGACTTTGTTTTCAGTCCTGCTGGCTGAATATGGGGTTTAAATCTAAGGACCACATACAGCAGTTCTGGTAGTTATGAATGGTGCTTCTAGTGTTAATGGTCCAGAATTGAATTTGAGTCGCATCCGATATTATTTCAATGTTATGTTTTTTTTTTTTTTTCGAGCACTAAGGACAGGGCGCCCTTACCTTTTTTTGTTGTCTGAGGAAAGTCTCGATTGAACTGGCTAAACAACGGTTCTCAATGGCACTCTGTAGAAAAGTCCGTTACCCTTGAGGGCCAGATCAATACATTGTGTTATTAGGTCTATCATTCAAAGCACCTGGAAGTGAGGATTCAGACTCTCCAGTAAAGCATAGGTGTGGAGTAGAAGCAGGTTACTTAACCCGTCATCGCTTGATGGCTCATGCGTTATTAGCACGTGGAACTAAGGGGCAAGAGGCGATCGACTGACCGTTTCGTTTTAGCTTCGCACAATGACACAGGTTTAGTCGGGCGTTGTTTTTTTTTTTTCATGCTGTCTAGTGATGAGGCTCTCTGGAGGATGCAGCTGCACAACCGTGTGAAATATATTGATCTGACAGCTGTGTTACCTTGGCAAATTACGGTTTTCATTACACACATCCCTAGTTTTCTTTTAAGATTTTTCTCAGTTCATCGCACCGCACAGACTGTCTGTATTGAAATTGATTCTGGGTGTGTGTCTGTATGCATGGACATGGGTATAACGCGTCCCCCATCCACCCCCTCCCCCCACCCCCCATGTTGTTAAATATTTCTCCCAGCAGTAAAATAATGTTTATATGCTATTGATGCTCAGTAAAATTGCATTGAAGTGTATCTCATTATTTTCTTTCTCTGTCTTTCTTTCTCTCTTGTTTTCTTGCTTGCTCTCCCACTCCCTCTTTTTCTTTTTCTCTCGTTCTTTTTTTCTGTCCCTCTCTCACAGATCCCCCAGAGGTTTCCATCGTGGGCTATGACGACAACTGGTACATCGGCCGAACCGACGCCGTCCTGGTGTGCCAACACGATGCCAACCCGGCTCCCACCACTGTC
>NC_085017.1:17487500-17510000 GCF_963854185.1 Sardina pilchardus
GCACTCTGGCTCATGGGCCTCCTCTATTTTTCTCTCTTTCTCTTTCTCACGGTCACGCTCATGCTGAGCCGTATCGCTTTCTCTCTCCCTCTGCTCAAAAAGGCCGGAGGATGCCTAGTGCTAAATGAAGGTTGAAGGCCTGGGTCTTTATGCGTGTGTGTGTGTGTGTGTGTGTTTGAGGAAGAAAGAGAGAATGAAAGAGGGAGAGAGAGAAGGAGAGAGAGAGAGAGAGAGAGAAAGTCTCAGCGCAGCCAGACTGCTTAGCCAGACAGAATCTAAGCCATAGCGTCTTCCTCTGTAATCAGCAAAGATGGCAGCAGCACAGCACAGCACAGCATAGCGCACCGAGAAGCTCTCTGGTGCTCCAGCAGTATAGATCCTCGCCCCCACTCCGCCACCTCCACCTCCACCTCCACCTCCAACTCCACCTCCACGTCCTCCAACAGCCAGCAACCAGCAGCAGCAGCAGCGGCAGCAGCAGCACCACCCTCGACACCGCCGAGCATGAATATGCATGGCTCCCGAGGCTGCCAAGCTCCCCGTGCAGCTGATCGCAGCCACTTTAATGAGGACGTACAAATTAAAAATAACACCGGCGTGAGAGAGAGAGGGGGAGGAAGAGAGAGAGAGAGAGAGAGGGTGAGAGAAGGAGGATGAGAGAGGGAGGGAGAGGGAGGGAGAGAGAGGGTGAGAGAGGGAGGCAGAGAGGGTGAGAGAGGGACAGAGAGAGGGTGGGGAAAGAGAGAAGTGCGATGGAAGGAGGTTGGCAGTAGAGGTGTAGATGTAAGTATAGGACGTGTGGGCGGAGAACGTCGGTATCCTCCACTCAAAGTGCTGGGAAGACACTTGTGGAGGTGCTGGGGAGGGGAGTGAAGAGGAAGAGGGGGAGGAGGAGGAGGGGCAGGAAACTGGTGTACAGGATCAGTCAGGAGCCCGTGGGTTGGGAGGTGAGAGGAAGTTGATCGACTTTCACCTCCGCCTTGTTTACACAGGAGTGAAGTGTTTGCGCCGGCGCGTCCAAAAATAGACGCTAAGACAGCGCTGGCGCGCTTCCCTCTCTCTCTCTCTCTCTTTGGCCCATCTGGAGCCGCGTCAGGTTTCCACATCATTTAGCCCAAGAGCAACGCTCGTTAGTTAAGGCGACGCGCCGGTGGCTGGCACACGCGGCCGAGAGAGAAGCCTGTCCAAGTTCTGCTCGCGGCAGCGCTCGGTTCCGGGTCCCCAGGCAACGCCCCCCCCCTCGGATACAACCCTCCCCACCCTTGGCACCCCCCCATCCCACAAGCCCTCTCTCTAATGACCTCCATTGTTCTGCGGAGATCGGCGGTTTCTGTCTCGGACTCCGTCTCTGCTTCCCCCCCCCTCCTCCTTTTCGCCTCTTCCTCTCCGCCTCTTCCTCTTCCCCGGGCCGAGGCGGCGGGATCCGGTAGCGGCGGCCCCTCGCTTCCTCTGTTGGCTTGCCAGCGGCTCAGACGGCGGGAATCAATACGGGCACTCGTTTTACACTCTTTCATCAACATGTCTGATCAGGCCTCCACACACAGGGCGCGCGGGGGGAAAACGGTTGATGTGGAGGGAAGGGGGGGTGCGGTTGGAGGGGGTGGGGGGTGGTGCAGGGAAGATGGGGAGGGGGTTGGGGGTGGGGGTAATATATAGCATTGCCTAGCAACAGCCATCTGAGGAGGATCAACTCCAGACCGCAAGAGTTTGCATTCTTGAGAGAGCTGCAGTGTGTTTGGAGGAAAGAGGAAAGGGGGAGAGGGGAGTTGGACTGCTCCGTCTCACTTTACTCGTGTGTGTGTGTGTGTGTGTGTGTTTTGTGAGCGTGTGTATCGCTTGTCTTCACGAATGAGTAAGTGTGTGTAATGTTTTTTTGTGTTCCTTTGTAAGTGTGTGTGTGTGTGTGTGTGTGTGTGTGTGTGTGCGCCTCATGTATTGGGCCAGTATGAGGGGCCCCATGTGAGAGGCTGCCAGAGAAATGAATAATGTAGTGTAGGCCTGTGGAAGCAACCGGGTCAGTGGTGACTAAGCAACTCTGAGGTCGGGATCTCATATGGTGCAGCCATTCCATCTTATTGTGTGTGTGTGTGTCTGTGTGATTGTGTGTGTGTGTGTGTGTGATGGTGTGTTTGTATGTGCATTTGTGTGTATGCGTCTGCACATGAGTGTGTGTGTGTGTGTGTGTGTGTGTGTGTGTGTGTGTGTGTGTGTGTGTGTGTGTGTCAGCAGGGATGGCGGTGTCCTTGTCCTCACCTCTGCAGGGGGAGGTGGAGGGTTCACACTGCAGTTCAGATGACTGAGCTCATTTAGATGGAGCTGTGAAAAGCCAAGCAGTTCTCATGTGTGTGTGCGTGTGTGTGTGTGTGTGTGTGTGTGTGTGTGTGTGTGTGTGTGTTTGTTCTTGACCTCTGGGCTTGTGTGGGGATCAGCGTACAGTAACACCACAGGGTGTCAACAGAGCCAGGCCAGCCTGTGTGTGTGTGTGTGTGTGTGTTTGTGCAGTTAGCTGTTGTTGAGACTTCAGGTATGTGTGCAGTTTTGTGAAAATCAGTTGTGCTTGCCTGCAGTCTCTCTGTGTATTCGATTCACACAAACTAGAAGAGTGTGCCTGCGCTTTGTATTACATATGCATGGAAGTGTTCGAGCGTTTGTGTGTGTGTGTGTTTGTGTTAGTATCGTGGATCTGTCTCTCTCTCACACACACACACACACACACACACTTATTTATTTGAGGTTGTGCTTCTGTGTATTTGAACTGTATAATGGCTACTGGAGAAGAGAGTGTGTGTGTGTGTGTGCGTGTGTGTGTTAGCCTTGGCTGTGGGTTGTGCAGGTGAAGAGAGGAGAGGGTGAGGGCGGGGTGGGAGGGGGAGGCGTAGGAGGGGAGGCGAGAGAGGAGACGCAGCACTCTGCTTAAATGGAGCTCTTTTAGCACCCCTGTCTCCCCAGCTCCCAGGAGAACAGCACGCTAAATGGGCTGCAGACATCAGCCTCGTGTGTGTGTGTGTGTGTGTGTGTGTGTGTGTGTGTGTGCACTCAGACTAGGGGGTTTGTGTGTCCATGTGTCAAGGTGTGCATATTCCGTGTGTGTGTGCGCGTGCGTGACTTTGTGCATGTGTGCTTGCATCTTCAGTGCAAATCGATTTCCGAGTAACAATGAATGGAGGCAGGATGAAGGAAACAAAAGACAGAAACCGAAGAGAGGAAATGTTTCCTTCTCTCTCTCTCTCTCTCTCTCTCTCTCTCTCTCTCTCTCCCCGTCTCTCCCTCTCATTCTCTCACTGTCTCTCCCTCTCTCTCTCTCTCTCTCTCTCTCTCTCGTTCTCACTCTCCCGCTTCTCTCTCTCTCTCTGTTTCTCTCTCTCTCTCTCTCCTTCTCACTCTGTCTCCTTCCTTCAGCCAGACTACAACCTTAATAACACAAAATTGTCATGGAAATGGAGCGGCTTTCTTCATTTCTTTTTTTTTTCTCTCCGGAGAGGGGAGAGTAGTGGCCTCGTGTGTGTGTGTGTGTGTGTGTGTGTGTGTGTGTGTGGGCCAGAGAGTAAAATGGGCCTGTCAGATGATACCAGTGGACTCCGTTCACAGACTGAGAGAACTACTCTCTGCGTGAGGGCCCCTGCTCGACCTCTAGCCATCTGGATAGGTGTATCATTACCTTCCAGTCGCATTAGTCTATCCATATAGACTGTAGACTGAACAAAAGGCTCGGCTGTGCACAGTGTGATACAGTACAGTAGCTCACGATCAGTTTGGCATTTGGTCGAACGCTGTCAGCGAGACTCTAGACTTCCCCTTTGCCTGACTGGGCTGGGGTGATAACGATGTCATATCCTGTCGGGTGACCCCGAGCGGGCCTGATTGGAGGTGAGATCGCTCACGGACCTGCAGTCAGCGGGACATAATTTCATTTCCCGACATCGGATCTATTCCCTGCGATCACACCGCCTCGGTGCTCTTGGTCTGAAGGCTCTGTGCCTCTTGGCGTAAACATCTCTTATTGTGTTAGCGTTTGCGTGTCTGTGTGTGTGTGTGTGTGTGTGTGTGTGTGTGTGTGTGTGCCTGTGTCTGTGTGTTATGGGCATACATTTATGTGTGTGTGTGCCTGAGAGCGAGTGTGAGTGGAGTTATTTGTGTGTGTGTGTGTGTGTGTGTGTGTGTGTGTGTGTGTGTGTGTGTGTGTGTGTGTGTGTGTGTGTGTGTGTGTGTGTGTGTGTGTGTGTGTGTGTGTGTGTGTTTACCTTCCTTCCACCACTCTGTGTTGTGTGCTCCTTAAAGGCCCCTGGGGTCTGGAACGCGGCGAGCGTGTGCTTCTGTGAGTGCGAGAATCGGATTTGCTCCTTGTTTCTTCCAGCCGGAACACACACACATCATGTGGTTAAGCTGAAGCCTTAAGCAGGCCACAGGAGAAGGGATGTAGTGTGTGTGCGTGTGTGTGTGTGTGTGTGTGTGTGCGTGTGTGTGTGTGTGTGTGTGTGTTGGGGTGTGCACGTGTGCTTGTGTGTGTGTGTGTGTGTGTATGCGTGTATGTGTATGTGTATGCGCAAATGCTTTTGTGTGTGTATGTGTGTGTGCTATGGTAGAGGAGAGTAGCCGTAGAGGGAGGCTGTTGTAGGGCTGTTTATCAGGGATTTGAGCGAGTTCACTTGGCCACTTTATAAATCCTTTAGCATGGCGCTGTATCTATGCATGACCACCGAGTAACCAATATCCTCACTCCTCTTCACTCGTCCCTCCTGTACTCTTCATCCTTCCGCCCACTGTGTTGCAATCTCTCTATCTCTCTCTCTCCCTCTTTCTTGTGTGTGTCCATTCCTGATGAGAGCTGTTCATTTCGTTGAACAGACGGAGTCTGTTTGTCTATTGTTGTACTCTTTCTCTCTTTCTCTCTCTCTCTCTCTGCTCTTGTGAGAGAGTGTGTGTGTGTGTGATTTTCCCAATCGACTCAAATGGAGGACCGGCATAACTTGGCTCACACCCTAGGACACCGTACCTATCTAACACCCGACCCAAAGGCCGCTCAGCCTGACCCAAGCTAGCAGTCTGTGTAATGTCCAATCAAAAGGGAAGGACTTCTGTCTCATAGGTGTCCTTATTCGCGTTGACCAATCAGCTCTGGCCACCACCAGCTCCCACCCAATCAGTGCCCAGTGAGGGGATGTGAGGGGAATTAACGAAACGAAATATCGACCAATCCCCTCCTCCCGTTTCTCACCTTTGCCCCCCACCCCCCAACCTTACCCCCCCCCCCTTCCTCCGCAGAGTCCGGCGAGGACCCCTCCAACGCGGGCGTTCTGGCGGGCGCCATCCTGGGCAGCCTGCTGGCTCTCCTGCTAGTGGCGGCCCTGGTGGCCGTGCTGGTAACGCGCAGCCGTCGCCAGCAGCAACACCGGAGCTACCCCGGCGACGGCGAGGCGGGCGCCTACGGCAACAAGGTCCGCCTCTTCGGCATCGGCGGCGGCGGCAACGGCAACGGCGGCAAGACGAGCAAGAACGGCGGCAACAACAACAACGGGCCCGTGTACTCGTACCGCGAGGGCGAGCCGGACGCGCTGGACGAGAAGCCCAACGACCCGCGGGCCGGTTGCCGCGGTGACAGCCCCACGCCGCACCACATCCTGCTGAGCGAGCGCGACGAGGCCGAGCGGCGCAAGCTGGAGGCCATGGAGGACAGCCAGGAGGAGTACGAGGAAGAGGAGGAGGAGGAGGAGGAAGAGGCCAACAGGTACGACGGCTACGGGTACCACCACCCCCACCACCACCAGCAGCAAGCCGCCGCCCCCCACGCCAGGCCCGCTCTGCCCAACCACGACGGCCAGATCGGCTACATGGACGACGACATGGAGTCCCAGCGCGACGGCTCCGTCATCTCCAGGACAGCCATTTACGTCTGAGAGCAACAGCAGGAGGAAGAGGAGGAGGAGGAGGAGGAAGAGGAGGAGCAGGAGGAGGGAGAGAGAGAGAGAGGAAGGGAGGGATGGGTGGATGAGCGAAACGAAGCGAACGAAGAGGGAAAGTGTTCGAGCATCCCCCAGCGGAGATCAATCATCTGACTCTTGCCTCCCCGCCCCTCGCTCCCAATCTCTGTATCCCTTTTTTTTTTTTTTATCAAGGACAGATGTTTCTAAGATTTGATTGAAACGAGATTATTTGGTTGAATGATGGCTCTGCGCCTGAGCAAGAGGACACGCCTTCACTCCGTCTTCTGGAAACCCCCCAAAAAGAAAAAAAAAACAGAAAAAAATGCAAATACATAAAAATACAAATAAATATGAGTTGCTTTGACACTGTAAGGTTCACTGAGTTCACTCCAGACAAAAACAAGTAAAAAAACAAGATCAACAACAACAAAAATGACAACAATATGAAAAAAGGGACAAGACAATAATGTCATTGCACACCATGAAAACAAAAGTGATAGTGCCGTTGTCATGGGAACAGGACTGTGACAGACATTGACAGACAGCCCCCTACTGTGGTATCGCGGGAGGCTCGGACTCGTCATTGGTGGCTGCCACTCTGTTTTGACTGTGGACAGCGAGCTATGTGAAGTGTGTGTAGGTGAAGGGGCTGTGCTGGGGGTGTGTGTTTTTGTGGGGAGGTGTACCCCCCCCCCCCCCACCCCCCCTTCACTGAGTGGCCCAAGGGGGGAGAGCTCTGGCAGCTGTGGCCCCCGTGCCTGCTGTCAGGAGGAAGGAGGTGATGACTCACGCTCTCTTCCATTTAAGGGGCAAACCGAAAACTCACAGTCGAGAGAGAGGAGTGTGTGGAGTTCCTCTAATGGGAGGCCAATCTGCTCTGTGTGAGTGGATGTATGTGTCTCAGCGTGTGTGTGTGTGTGTGTGTGTGTGTGTGTGTGTGTTTCAGTGTGTGATTGTGAGAGAGAGAGAGCGTGAAACAGGCGAGTGGCTGTTGAGCTGTGACAGTGGCGGAGGAGTAGAAGTAGGATGGGGGGGTAGGGAAGACGTGAAGTGGCCCTGTCTCTCCCTCTTCTTGTATCATCATGTACATACTGTATGTATTTGTTCACATTATCCAGTAGAAACTAAGTGACTTACATGTGAGACTGTGTACAATTCAAATATACAGAGACTGAAATGAACATTTGCTTTTTGTTTTTGACACAAGTGCCATGCACACACTCGCGCACACACACACACACACACAAACACACACACACACACACACACACACACACAAACACACACAAATACACAGACGATTTCTGGACTTCGGAGTGGGCCTGAACATCCAGGCTGGACAACTCCAAAAGAACTCTGCCGCAAACTCGCTCGTCCCATCCCGCAGAGATTGGATTGGATCAGCGTTTTTTTTAAATGCTTTTTTTTTGGCAGTGAACTTGATTAGCCGTATGTCTCCTCACGTCAAAGGAATTTTTCAAAAGCCGACTCTCGGATTCGGGAACAGAGGCAGAATTATGCTCCCCTCTTTCTCTCTCTCTCTCTCTCTCTCTCCCTCTCTCTCCCTCTCTCTCTCTCTTTTCGTTCTCTTCCCTCTTTCTCTTTCCCCCCTTCTCGCTTTCCGTCAGGCCCGGCAGGCACGGTGCCGAAGCCTAGGCGAGCCGAATGTTTAATTCAGAGGGAGGCGGTGTAAATCGCGGCACGTCGGCCTGCCGAGAGCGGATGATATCCAGAACACCCTTGATTAATCCTGTTATATCAGCGCAGAGGATTGGACTACTTGAATCGAACTCTCTGCTCCTCGCGCGCGAAAAAAAAATAGAAAATCACGGCTTCTGAACCTTCTGTAAACATCTTTAGTATTTTTTTTTTTTTTTAGAAATTTGCTGTCTTACAATAAATAAATATATATATGTGTGTGTGCGTATTATATATAAATATATATATAAAAAACAAGGAAAAAGGAAAGTTGAGAGAGAAAATCAAGTTGACTGATGCGATGGATTTAGGGAGAGGGTACGGAGGGATTCATAGTTGACCTTGTTGAGGAAAAATGCACTGAGTGAAGCTATGTTTTGAGATGTTTGTGTGTGTGCGCGAGTGTGTTTATGTATGTGTGTGTGTGTGTGTGTGTGTTTTGGGGGCTTATACTGGCCCAGTGTGTGTGCCAGCCAGATACGGGCCTGTTAAAGTTCTAAGCCTGACTGCATATGCCATTGAGTTCCTCTGAGTCCACAGACTTGAAAAGCTGCCAGTCGTGGAAAGAGGTTAAGGGGGCTAACTCCTCATGCAGTATGTTCGGCTGAAAGATTAGAGATGTTCACTCCAGTGTGTGTGTGTGTGTGTGTGTGTGTGTGTGTGTGTGTGTGTGTGAGAAAGAGAGAGAGAGCTGGAGTGTTTCCTTGCGTGCCTGCTGAGTGAACAAAGTCCAAATGATCCTTTTTTTTCTCTAACTAAATCCTTATAGTTGGACATTTGCGAATGTGTGAGGGAGTGAGCATGGTTGCCTATGCGCGTGTGTGTGTGTGTATGCGCATGTGTGTGCCCGTGTTTGTGTGTGTGAGGGTGCATTACTTTGTTGATAAATATGTGCAAGCATGTCCGCGTACTCCAAAATGCTGATTCACTGCCTATTTCATCTGACAAGTGTGCAGAGGGGGTTGGGAGTGTGTGTGTGTGTGTGTGTGAGTGTGTGTGTGGGGGGTACTTTGCATAATGCCATGCATATGGGTGGCTGAGCTCGCCGTTACTTTTTTTCCCACTCTCTCTCTGATTCACTACTCTGTGTCACTGCACTGATGGGGGTGGGTGGGGTGTAGGATTTGGTCCAATTCATGCTGCTCTGAGTTCTACTCCGTAACGAGCTCTCACACACACACATGCACAGCACACACAAAGCGCACATATTCACACACACTTGTACTGTATATCCACACCCACATACACACATATGCATGCCCCTCTCACGCACACACACACACACACACACACACACACACTCACTCACACATATTTAGATTATATTTATTCATTTGACACACACACACAAATTCACTCTAGAATTCAGAGATGTGAACACTGATTGCGTCTGAGGTGTCTGATGATGGCCTTGAAGACATTTGCCAAGGCCGGTGTCATGGTGACACAGTCAAACAAGAGATATTTTCTCTTTCTTTTTTTTTGCTTTAATGCTGAGCTCCAATCTGAAATGAGATCATCACCTCACAAATGAGCTCCGCTCCTCCATTATGTAAAGGGCCATGTCCTCTTCGGTTCATCTAACCGACCTCCCCATCCCCCTCCTCCTCCCCCTCCCCCCCACACCTATGTCCAACTCCCTCCCTGACCCCCCCGTCCAACCCCCCTCCCTCGTCCAACCGAAATCATTTCAGGCACAAGTGATTCATCGGAAAGGTCAGGGATTAGTGTAATAGCTTCTGTCGGTACGCAAATCAAACAGGTAGGCCTGGCGAGTGGAAGCTCTCTCAGGTATATAATGAACTTTAAGATGCCAATCCACAGCGCGACAAAGCAATTAAAAGGAGGGCCCTGTGGCTCGCCATGAAACAAAGAGGAGAGCGGGGAACGAGACTGAGAAGCAAGGATAATGAGAAAGTGGCGGAGAAAGAGTCGGGAGGAGGGAGGGAGGGAAAGGGGGATGAGAGGAGGAGGAGAGGAGAGGAAGTGATGTGCTTTTAGCCTGCGTAAATAACCTGAGGTTTTCTAGTTCAGTGACCATAAGCGCTAGGCTAATATCCCTCTGATTGCGTGTAGTTCCACCAGGAATAGCGACCTAGTGGTCGAATGGGCCCAGGGAATAAATGGCCTTGAAGAGGGTTTGACTCTAATGTTGCGGGATCAAATGTGAGGGCTGCACTATTTGACGGGCATTTACTGTCTGGAGAGGACAACCTGTTGAAATTAGCGACTAGGGTGTTTCAGAAAATAACGCTAACAAAGCTGCCGCACTTACCTTTTTTTGGCCTTGGGAGGCAATTAGGAAGCAAATTAATGTAAGATGTTGCAATGTTAATCGTTCCCATCCACGTTGAGCTCTGATTTCATCCGTGTTATCTCCTGCCGTGTGTGTTGACACACACGCGCGACTTGTGGCTAATCTAGCATGGTAGACCAGTTCACTTGAGCAGATTTCACAAACAACAGCATGCACAGTTTTTGCTGGCAGCAATTAGTTGCTCCTAAAGCGAGTCTCCTGTAAAGGTAGAGGACGGTGACCTCGCGGCGTCCACCACCAGTGAAGTGTGTGCGGCTCACTGGCCGCCTGTGGAGTGCTGCGGCTGCTACTGCGGCCGCTGCTGCTGCTAGGGCTTGCTTAGCGAGGAGGGCGGCGAGGTCAGAGAGCTTAGTCACCCGGCAGGACCACGGAGGCATCAGCTGCTCCTGCGCCGACGGACTGCGTCCCTCACCTGCTGTCGAGGTCATCTGCGGAGACACACACACACACACACACACACATAAACATACACACACACACAAACATAAACATACACGCACACACACCAACAAACATTGCACAACCACACATGACACTATCATAATAAATTCTTGTTGAATGGAAAATATAGCAGAAGGGGGGGGGGGGGTTGGGGTGATTCTGCAAAGGATTGTGGGTAAAGTACCATTGCCTTGATGCAGAGTGGTCATGATTGTGTTGCTGGGCAGGTGTTCTGTACATAACGTCACGGTACGAGCTTCTAGCCCCCATCATAGGCCGACATCGCTAACAGGGCATAGTGTTTTCTCTCCTAAATGGTGTCTTAGCTTGGTTATCCATCTTTTTCCTCTCCTTTTGTGAGCTTGTGCAGATGTTAATCTTGATGTGATTGAGGTGTCAATAATGTCTACATTACTATCAAAAAAAAAAGTGTACGTGTATGAATATGATGTATTCATTATTATGTTGCAGAACTATGATGGGAAAAGATGTTATTTTCAAAGTGCTGTAGCTGACAGGTGTATCGCCCCAGTGTTCCAAACACCGCACGCTGGCTCTGCTGCAGAGAAAGCCCATAATAACAGCCCGGTATGGCCTTAACCGCTGTTGCACACGGGTAATTATCTTATGAAGGGAGAGAGGGACAATGAGAGCCGGGCACTTAGAGGCGGTCGGCAGAGATGCGGCGTACTGTACATAAACACTGACACGCTCCAAGAAATCGCCAAATTACAGATGCACACCCACACAGATGTGAGAGCACACACACCATCTCTCTTTTTCTCACACACACTCTCACAAACAAACAAATGCAAACACATACGCACACACACACACACACACACACACACACACACACACACACACACACACACACACACACATTTAAATGCTCAGACTAATCTTTTCAATGAATCCTGCTTACGCACACCTACCCATGTGGTACGCGTATGCCTTATACCTTGTGCACACACACACACACACACACACACTCCCCCTCTCGCAGACTCTTGCCAGATTACCATTGCTTCTCCCGCACCCACCCGAGTCGAAGCCTCAGAAGCTCAGCAGTAGTAGGACATGGTCTCTGCTCCGTCACAGACAGAAAAGAAAGCCAAATAGAACATTTCACGCCCCACCCGCCCCCCACCCCCCACCCCCCACCCCCTGCTCTCCTTCCCATAGCCTTCTACACCCCCCATCCCCACCCCCCCACCCCCACCCCAGTTGGCCGATTCCCCCACAGTGCATTTCTGTGGCGCGGCGGCCATGGCGGGCGGTCGGCACGCGGGCAGGCAGGATGCGGAACAATGCCTGATGTTTCAGGCCCTCTCGGGTTCCTCCAGGGCTAGCGGTGGTTATTAAGACAAAAAAAAAGAGAAAAAGAAAGAAAAAGAAAAAGGAAGAGAAAAAAAAACGGCTAAAAAAAAGAAGCAAAGGAAAAAAGGACACAGAAAAAAAAGAACAGATATAGGTCACGCCACCCCCAATTCCTGTCCTCTGCACTAATCTCAAGACAAGCAAACAAAAGCCTTAAAACCCACTATCCCCTTTGCTTGTAGCTCTGCTGCCTGCGTGTACACAAGTATAAATAAATCAGCGCGGTCTTGCTGAGAGCATCAGTAATGTATGTGGCTGTGTTAGCGCACGCTCTCTCACTCTCTCCCGCTCCGCCATGGAGAACAAGAGGATTGCAGATTTCTGTCCCTCTTGTTGTGCTGCAGTGATGCGTTTTTTTTTTTTTTTTTTGTCGTCCTTCTTTGGTTTATTATTTCATTTTTTAATGTTTCTTTGTGTGTATTGTGCAGATTGTGAAATGTTTAATCTAAAGGGTGTTTGGGGGGGAGCCGAGGTTTCAATCTGGTTTTGATTCAAAGAGGCTGTACGCTTTCTCTCTCTCTCTCTCTCTCTTTTTGTCTGCTGGGTCTCTCTCTGTCTTTATCTCTCACCATGTGTCTGCTGATGTTATATAAATATATATATATTGTTGTTTTGAAAGACATTAGATTTTGAGCTCCAGTTTTGTCACGTCACATTATTTTTGTATTCTGGTTGTAATTAAAGTTTGTGGGGATTTGTACAAATGATTCGGTATTTGTCGTTTTTTCCTGTTATCTCTCGCTCTCTCTCTCTCCCTCCTTCTATCCCTCTCCCTCCCTCCCTCCCTCCCCTCTCTTCTGTTATTTATTCTCTCTCACCCTTAATGTAAGCAGCACCTCTTCGACAAGCAGCACTCTCTCAACCTTCCATTCAGTCCTCCTCCTCCTCTCTCCTCAAGAGATCAAGAGTCTGCTTCAGACATGCACAGAAATTCATGGCCCCAGTGTAGCAGTGTTTCATAGAGGCCCCATTGTCTGTAAAGTCCTCAGGAGTGATTTTCAAAAGGAAAAGCTATAGTTACAGGACATATACTGTAGCTGGTAGAGTGGAGCAAGCACAGCTCTCTCTCTCTCTCTCCGCGGCGTTTCAAATCGTTCCAATGTGACCCATGAATATGCGCCCACAAGGCTGGCCCCAGAACTGAGTGGACTCAGATGTGTTTGTGCTGCATCACACTGATGATCGGATTTGCCTGAGGCGCTGGATCTGAGAGGGTTGGGTTTTTTTTTTCTTTTTTTTTTGCCAGTTTATACATTTTTTTTTTTTTTTTTTGCAGGTGTTCTGCCACATTAGCTGGGATAAAGTGAGCTTTTGACAGAACTTTTTTTTTTTGTAATTTATTTTTGTTGTTGTCTTTGTGTGTCTGTGTGTGCGTGCGTGCGTGCCTGTGCGCGCGTACCTGATGTGTGTGTGTGTGTGTGTGTGTGTGTGTGTGTGTGTGTGTGTGTGTGTGTGTGTGTGTGTGTGTGTGTGTGTGAGTGTGTGAGTGTGTGTGTGCACGTGCACGTGTGCGTATGGCAAGCCACTCGTCTTTCTTGAGGGTCCTTGCCTGGCTTGCGTCTGTCGCCTTGACAACGCCTCTTGCCCTGGTACAATACCACTCTGGCCACCAAGGTCCCTCTTTGTGCTTTCTGTCCTTTGTCTGGTGGTACAAGGACAGCACACCTCGACTGATAGTGATGTCAGTGTGTCCACACACACACACACACACACACACACACACACACACACACACATTGCCCGGGGAATCGTCAGGACGCATTTATGAAGTCAGAATTCACCTTTTTTTTTGCGTTTCGCGTTGTTCTGATTTCACACGTCAGCCTTTGTTTCCGTCTCGTGGCCCCCATGCAGCACCTGCGTTGTGTTGAGCGCAGGCGGCCACACCAAAACAGTGACAGAACAGATTTTACATCTCTGTTCCACCGCCGCTGGAGAGGCCAACTGAGGCACAGGGAGCCCTCGATGCTGTTTTAATAGCTGCACGCTTGTTTCGTCTCGACCGACCCACCAGGTAAATCTACCTCCTCCCCACCCACCCACCTCGCCATCAAGTATTCATGATCTGCCTGAAGGCAGTGGCGAGCAGATCGGCTTTAAATATTCCTGGACAAACAGACTGCGCCATCATTTCTTTCACACGGCGGTGCCGCTCATAAACCAGTCGGCGCTGCGCGAGAGAATCCCTCCATCCCTCCCTCCCTCCCTCCCTCCCCTTGTCCCCCTTCTTTTCATCCCTCTGTCCGTATCGCATCCTTATCGTGTAGACTAGTATTAAAAGGGGCTGATGCAATGTTAGTTTTAATGCTACATTTTTACGTGCTGTGTTTTGTTGTCAGACAGCCAAGGATGCGGAGAAGTCTTTTGCAGCACTTAGGGGGTGTAATGAATGTTTTATAGTGCTGCCATGTAGCCGTCTCCGTCTTGTTTAACACGTTGCATTTAGCCCGGCAGTTAAATGTGACGGATGCCGAGACTGAAGCCTTAAAGCTCTTGATGGCTTTTGGAATCAGGTACGGCTTTGTGGGGTTGTTGACAGCAGAGCTGGTTGTGTGTTGAGGCAAGGCCCTCTCTTTTGCTCTTGGCTGCTACCTTTTTCTCCTTTTATTCACTAGCTCAATACCACTACACTACTAGTGGCACTACCCCATTCTCTGTCCTGGTTTGGTACTGGTCCTTGTTTGGACTGGGTCTGTTCCTTTCACTCTCAATCTCTCTCTCTCTCTCTCTCTCTCTCTCTCTCTCTCTCTCTCTCTCTCTCTGTAGGTTTTTAAGGTGTTTTTGAGCTATGGAAATACCTTTTTCTCCTTTTATTCACAAGCTCAATGCCTCTACACTACTAGTGGCACTACCCCATTCTCTCTCCTGGTTTGGTACTGGTCCTTGTTTGGACCGGGTCTGTTCCTTTCACTCTCAATCTCTCTCTCTCTCTCTCTCTCTCTCTCTCTCTCTCTCTCTCTGTCTGTAGGTTTTTAAGGTGTTTTTGAGCTATGGAATGGTCCAATAAAAGGGTTTTATAAAAGTCTCTCTCTCTCTCTCTCACTCTCACTCTCACTGTCTCTTTCTCTCTCTCTCTCTCATGCTCTCCATTTTTTCCTATTGTTCTCAGGTCTGCCCTTGCTCTCAGTCCTTTCTTTTCTGTTATGTCCAGCAAGAAGGGCCCTTGAAGGGGAGAAACACATTTTATTTCAATTTATTTTATTTACTCAGTCTTGCTTTTTGCTGTTGTCTCTCTCCATCTCTCCTTTGCTTGTCCTCTCTATATTTTTATCTGCCTCTCTGCAGTGCTCCCACTCCATATCTCTCTCTTCAGTCTCCCATCTGTTCACTCTCCCTCCCTCCCTCCCTCCCTCCCTCCCTCCCTCCCTCTTTCTCTCCTGAGAATCTCTACTTCAGTCACTATCTTTGTCTTCCCTCATCTTCTCTCTACTGACTCTCCCTCCTCCATCTCAGGCTCCATCTCCCTCCTCCTCCTCCTCCTCCTCCTCACCTCCTCTACCTCCTCCACCTCCTCCTCCTTTACCCTCCCAACCCCACCCGAGCCTCCTCACGCTTGTCATGAGTGGGGAAGCGTGGAGCGGGTTCAAACGCACCCCGTCCCGGTTCCGCTCGATCTGATCAGCCGCACTTGTCTTCCTTTCATCTGCCGGGGATCTCGGCTATCGCGTGGCGCGTCACGTCACGGCGACGCGCGATCTCGAGCTCGCCTCGAGACGTTTCAAGGTAGATGCACGCAGCGGGTGGAAAATGCCGTTCGCCAGTCACGGAGGGGTGGGGGGGGAGACTTCTCGCACAGTTTTCCGCCACGGAATTCCGAAGCTTAGCTCGGCGCTCCGCTCGTATGGAGGCCCACAGCGGTTTGCTAACACCTCGCCTCCGCCTCTTCTCCTCCCTCCCTCCCTCTCTCTCTTTCTTCCCTCGCTCTTTCGGTCCGTCTCCCAGCGTGTGACGGCAGAGCCCGAGGAGATGCCTCCGAGTCCACTTTCCCTCGGGCGAGTGTCCACACGGCTTTAAATTAGAGAGGATTAGGACGCCAGTGCTGTTGCGCGCGGGACACACACACACACACACACACACACACACACACACACACACACACACACACACACACACACACACACACACACACACACACAAACACAAACACCCTCTGTCTGTTTTTGTACATCTGCAGAGGCTGGCTGTAAACTCCGAGACGGCATGCGGCAGGGTAATTTCAGAGGCTTTCAGCGCCGTGTTTGCAGCCCAGATGAATAGAACGCGTGGCTTCAGACGTTCTTCCACTTTTTGACCAAAAAGACGACAAATAGTTTGATGCGATTTTCCTCCCTGCCTTGCCATTTAGCATCGCAGATAACGTCAAACCAAAGGTCTAGAAATGGGAGAACCGAAGCGGTGTATCCCCTTTACACCAATTCTTAAAGCAGGTTGAACTCGAGAGAGCCTTTAAGAGTCCACGAGGTCTGAATAGAGGCTGCAAATGGACCCAAAACAGCCGTACCTGTTAATTCGAGCACGAAAAGACCGAAACGCACACCGGGCGTTAAGCACACTGGAAACATGAAGGAGCCGGTAGCCCATCTCTGTGTTGACTTTTCATTTACCAGTGCTTGCGTAGGGCTTTATTGTAGTTTAATGTGGAGGTAATGAGTCCGGGAGCTCTCCTCCACTGTAAAACATTTCAAAGAAAGTATTTTATTTCCATGAAATATATTATGTATCAGACAAAAAAGGCCTCGGCTTGAAGAAAAGGGATAGAGCGAGAGAGAAAGAGATAGAAAAGCACGTTCACCTGTCCTCGGTTGTCTCTCTTCTTTCTTCGGCAGCCACTTCAGATGATAAAATGAAATAAAAAGCGAAGGGTGAAAAAAGTCAACAAGTTAGAAAAATA
The DNA here is from genome assembly GCF_963854185.1 of Sardina pilchardus. Lineage (NCBI taxonomy): Eukaryota > Metazoa > Chordata > Actinopteri > Clupeiformes > Clupeidae > Sardina > Sardina pilchardus. Next base: position 17,504,149 of record NC_085017.1, read on the forward strand.
AATAAAATAAAAAAATACACAGTCTGAAGAACTGTCTGTGGCGGTCTGCTGCCCTGAGGGCTTGGCTACTTGGCGGCTGTCGTTTGTCTTGCTGACCTTACACAGAGGTCAGTGGGTCGGCACACAGGGAAGTGTGTGTGTGTGTGTGTGTGTGTGTGTGTGTGTGTGTGTAAGAGAGCGGGCTTACTATCGACAGGCTCTAATGGCTTGGTCTGTGATCGGCTAATGGACCGCTAGGGTGTCTGCGGGGGGGCAATTAACAAGTACGCCTGGGAGAGAGATGTTTGTGTGTGTTTGTGTGTGTGTATGAAGCCTTGGAGATAGCGGAGTGTTTGTGTGTGTGTGTGTGTGTGTGAGAGAGAGAGAGTGTATGAAGAATGAAAGAGAGGAAGAGAGATGTGTGTTTATATCTTTTTAATAACGAGTCCCCGGTTCGCACAATCCCTCTCTTCCTCGCGTGTCCTAGATTGCTCCTCTGAGTGCATTTGTCTCTTTCGCGTGTGTCACTTCGCATGAGTGTTTAATAAGCCTCGGCGGACGGCCCCATGCGTTTCTATGCATGCTACTGTATGTATGAATTGTATGTAGATGTATGCACATATATACAGTATGGCAGGGTGCAGCGTTCCCTCGCCTCCCGACTTCTGACTGGCCTGAATGGATTGACACAGATTGACAGATAAATGGCCTAAATCGGCTTAGCCGCTCTATCTTAGTGTCACTCAGATGCACAGGATTTGTGCTCTTGACTGTTGCCTCCCTTTCCTCTCTCTGTCTGTCACAAACACACACTATGCAACACACACACACACACACACCACACACACTGAAACACCACACACATACAAATACCACACTACACACACACACACACACACATACGCACACACACACACACACACACACACACACCACACCACACACGCGCACACACACACAATACCAGCATATACACACTCGAGCGACTAGCTTTTCTCGTTTAGATGTTGCTGACAAGACAATGCATTGTGTCTGGGAGTCAGCCCTCCTACCTGTCGAGGTGTTATGGTTGAAAATAGAACCCTGCTCACACATATACACACACACACACACACACACACACACACACACACACACATATATATATGCCATCAACCCTTGCCATTTGACCTCCTACAAATTCCACTCCAATACGAGAAGAGAGCAGAGCAGACAGAGGTGCCTGAACCGTGTTTTGTTGCTGGATCGTTGGAGGCACTGATTTCTGGTCAGTTGTCTGTTATCATCGCGCCGGTCGGAGGTCACGGCGAGTGAATGACGTGAACACAGCCACCTCTGACTCCGAAACTGTTTCAGAGTCAGTTGCTCTCATGGACACCGGAGGTCAGGCGGAAGAGAACAATGTTATCGCAGCCCAGCCCTGACATGAGGGCAGGGTGTGCCGCCTCTCATTTCATTTCTTCCCTCTCTCGGCACCCTGTGTGTGTGTGTGTGTGTGTGTGTGTGTGTGTGTGTGTGTGTGTGTGTGTGTGTGTGTGTGTGTGTGTGTGTGTGTGTGTGTGTGTGTGTGTGTGTGTGTGTGTGTGTGTGTGTGAGGGAAAGGCTTAAGTTTGAAATGGAGAGCACGTTCTTGTCTTGAGTCCTGTTTCTTCAGAGTGATGCGCGTCAGAGGCGGAATGCTAACACCTCTCTTCAGCCATTTAATTGAACCCCCCCCCCCCGCTTCGCTTCTGCGGCTGTGAACGGCTCGTGACGTCTCCCTCTTTTCCAGCCGTCTGATGGAACAGAATGTGCCCAGCCTATTTGATCCCACACTGATAACGGCAGCATGGCAGTGCCCTCGTCACCCCGAGACCAGACAATAGTCTCGGTTGTTCTCCCCGGCAGCCAGTCGCAGGTCTGACCTTAGCCACAGCGTCGCACGGTTACAAGGTAGCCATGCTTTCGCAGCCTGTTCTGCACAGTGGCGACCGTAATCTACTGCGAACGAACACAGCGGGCAGCAGCAGGAGCGCATCATTGGAGGACAGACGGCGGGGAATGTGCCGATTGTCGGCGTGATGGATAGATAGCTTCTCAGGGCGCTGCTTCTGTTTAGAAGTTGGTTTCATTTTTTAGAGAGAGAAGTTTGAACTTTGCTGGCTCATTTGTCACTCGATATATATGAGCGACTGTGTGAAATTGAGTGTGTTTTGCGCGTGTTTGTGGAGGGAGGGTGGTAGTAATTTTGCGGCGACTGTGTGGACTGTTGTTGGCTACTGCGTTGTCCAGTGTAAACACCTTTTGGAACGTAAGGTGTGTGTGTGTGTGCGTGTGTGTGTGTGTGTGTGTGTGTGTGTGTGTGTGTGTGTGTGTGTGTGTGTGTGTGTGTGTGTGTGTGTGTGTGTGGCGGAGACTTGAGCCTATCTTCACATGTGTTCCTGTGGCACAATGCGCTGAGAAATAAGTGTGAGAATCTGCACCATCACCCACCACCTCTAACCCCCACGCCACAAGCGGTGCTAATCTGTTTTTCCGATCTGCCGTTGATGACCTGATTACATATCATCTAGAGAAAAGTCCCTAACAGTCCTTATAGTTCATACAGTGTCTCTCTCTGTGTGTGTGTGTGTGTGTGTGTGTGTGTGTGTGTGTGTCCCTAACAGTCCTTATAGTTCGTACAGTCATCTCCACTATTTGCGCTGTTGTCCGGAAAAGGTGTGAAAAGGACTTTCTCATAATGACTCAATGGCTCAACGAAAGACATTCGTTACTCAGAAATGTCCCCCTCACACTCACCTAGAGAAAAAAAAAACAGTAAATTATATCTGAAGCAAAAGCCCCATCCTGAGAAGGTCAGCCGTTGACATCTCTGCCCAGCTCCTTCCTGATTGCAAAACAGAAAGTAATTTTTCATTGCGTGTAGCCTACCCTGCCTGCTGCCATTTGTTAATGTGAGTTCTCCTGCGAGAGCAAAAAAACAATGAAAAACAATGAAAACCTCACACTGGCTGGATGTGCATTTGTGCACAAACACACACACACACACACACACACACATATATGTGTGTGTGTGGTTTATTCCAGGATCTTTTGGCCCCACTCCACCAGAGGCAGTCCGATTACTGTTGTTCACACAGCTGTGTGCAGAGAAAACACGTTTAGAAAAAAAAAAAAAAAAAAGAAAAGGCAAATAATAATAATGCAAGAAAACTCCTGGGCAGCGGATTAGATTAGTATTCCGGCCGCACAACCGTCGTCATTACGCCGTGGCCCACAGAGCTAAATTAATGCGTTAAACATGCGCTGTCATTTCACTTAGCTTCGCTCTATTCCATTTGTGCGAGGCGAGCAGCCCTGTGATGTTAAATATGTGTTGCTCCGAGGCTTGTTTGCAGTTCATTTCCAGCCAGGCCCCTCGTGGAAATCCTAGTCACGGTCAGAACTACTGAAAGATTCACCCCGCTGCCGATTCCCTTTTTTTTTTTAATTGGCCAGATCTCAAGGTCTGTCCTTGTAATTGGTTGGTTATCGCCTCGATCTGTCTTTTAATTGGTCATTTGTTGACTGTAATTGGTCACAGATCGTTGTAATGAAGCTTTGGAGCTTCCAAAGCCCCCACTCTTGTGAAAAGGTGGGATTGATGAAGCAGGTAGTAAGTGGTTTCCCGAGATACCTTTGTGCCTTGGTGTGTGTGTGTGTATGTGTGTGTGTGTGTGTGTGTGTTTTCCTGTGCTTGTGTGTATACGTGTGCATATTCGTGAGGGCACACGTGGAAGTGGGGGGGGAATATTCACGCTCCCAAGAATAGATCTGAAAGACGGAAATGATTTTGATGTGATATGCAGTGTGTGCGTGCGCATTGGTGTGCGGGCTTGCGTGTGTGTGTGTCACAGTGTGTGTGTGTGTGTGTGTGTGTCTGTGTGTGTGTGTGTGTGTGTGTGGGGCTCCAGGCGTATCATTCAATGTTTAATCCACAGTTTCCCCGCCTGCACGATTCCCAATAGGCACTCCAACTTCAGCTCCTCATCTACTGCGGAACAGAGAGAGAGAGAGAGAGAGAGAGAGAGAGAGGGAGAGAGAGAGAGAGAGAGAGAGAGAGAGAGAGGGAGAGAGAGAGATAGTTGGGGAAGAGAGAGAGAGGGATAAAAATAGAGGGGTGAGAGAGAAGAGAGAACAAGTCAGTGGAGGAGAGAGTTGGAAAGCCATTGAGAGTGAGAATATGAGAAATGGAAAGAGCGAGAGGATGAGAGAGAGAGAGAGAGAGAGAGAGAGAGAGAGAGAGAGAGAGAGAGAGAGAGAAAGAAAAAGAGAGGGAGAGAGAGGGAGAATGTGGGGCTATAGAGGGTATGGAGTGAGCACAAGAGAAAGAGTGAGAGAGAGAAAGAGGCAGGAGGGGTGAAGCAATTGCGAAAGCGAAAGCGGGAGAGGGGAGGAAAATTGGCAAAATGAGCACTGGGCTGATTTTCTGGGGGTTTTATTTTTCTGAGATCATCATCTTTCCAGGGGGGAATCTAATGCATGGCACGCTACTGTGTTCTCGCTCTCTCTCACTCTAACTCTCTCTCTTTCTCTCTCTCTCTTTCATTCTCTCTCTCTCTGTGTGTGTGTGTGTGTGTGTGTGTGTGCGCGCGCACTGCTCTGCTGCGAGACTGCCGATAAATACACTCCTGCAAAGACCCAGGGTGTTTGTGTATATCAGAATCAATAACGTCTTTGAGGGGCTTTGGCTACTTGTGTGCTGGTGAGCGCACCTTTGCTCCCCTCCGTGTCAGAGCGAAATCAGAATAAGTCTCCTATTTCTCCTTCTCTTTGCCTCCATTTGTGTTTTATCTTTCTTTTTGCTCCCCGTGTGTGTGTGTGTGTGTGTGTGTGTGTGTGTGTGCGCCCTCCTCCGTCGGGGGAGTCTCTGTAGCCCAAAGCAGATCTGAAATTCTCTTTCTTGCGCGTCTGCGCTTATTTATCAGTTTTTTCGCTACCTGTCTCCTCTGCTTTCGGCGCTGTTTTTCGCCGCCATTTCATCATCTCTCACGATCTGTCCCAACAACTCATAAATAGACACGCTATTAAATTGTTCTGAAGGAACATGAGATTTCCCATGAAATCTCCCTACATCTCGCATGTGTGTATGTGTGTGTGTGTCTGTGTGTCTGCGCAATTTGAATCTGCACACAAATTTGCGCGCACACACACACACACACACACACACACACACACACACACACACACACAGATGGTTTCCTTCTATTTTCCACAGACACACATACCCACTCCCACTCTTTTCATACATACAAGCCACACTGATGCTTTCCCTCAATTTCTCTTTCTATTCACTCACAAGCAGACACACATATGCACTCATCACACACACAAACACACACACGCACACACACACACACACACAGATGAATTCATAATCTTCCTGTTATTCTCCTTGCTTTCCGGTCTCTTTCAAGCAAACACACATAATTCACTTTTGTCACACACATGCACACATGCACACATGAACACACACACACACACACACACACACACACACACACACACACTCTCACACACACACACACGCACAGACACACCTACACACAAGCACACAAGCACACATTTTGTTGTAATAAACACACCTACGCCCCCCCCCTCCCACCCCTTCCACTTCATTTGAAATGCTTTTGTCTGCGTTTATCGGAGCCTCTATCTCTGTCCTCGTCCTCCATCACTCATTGTGTGGATCACCCGCCAGCTTCGCTCTGTCTGTTCTGCATCGCCTCTCTTCCTCTTCACTTCCTCTCTGTCTTCCTCTTCCTCTTCCTCGCTTCCTCCCTCCCTCATCTCTGTTATCCGCTCAGTCCATCTTCCACCGTCACGCGTCTCAGCCTCTCTCTCTCCCTCTCTCT
>NC_085017.1:17515000-17534486 GCF_963854185.1 Sardina pilchardus
GTGAATTATTAAACCGCTCGGGTATTAAAACATGAATGAGAGTGCAAAACAAATGAAGGAATGTTAAGTATCATCATTTACTTTCTTGAAATCACACGAACACACAAGCAAAAGCACTAGCGCACACACACACGCACACACACACACAGAATAAACAAAACAAGACAAAAAAATCCTAATTCTATTCCCTCTGAGTGCATGCATGGAGTGCTTTGTTGGCTGATAATAAGTGGCTGTAGTCTCTTTGCTTTGCTTGGTTTAATCGCCATTTCCTCTGTCAGTTTCGTTGCTGTCAGCTGCTCATGGATCTTAATCAGGGCTATTTGTCGTTGTTATGTCTGCTGAGACGTTACCTGGCATCGTGGCGAGTGTGTGTGTGTCTCCAGTATCTGTTTGGCCCGCAGTGAAGTGTGTTATTTTTGTTGTCGCCGGGTGTTGTGACAAACCACTCGCCGAAACGTGTCCTGTCAGTCTGGGCGTCTGTTGACGTGCCGATATGGTTTTGGTTGCCTGGACGATGGCGCAGGCTCGCGCTGCGATGCGGAAAAGCTGGTGGGCTCGGTGCACCGTGGATGTGGGGATTTGTGAGGAGCGTGTGTGTGTGTGTGTGTGTGTGTGTGTGTGTGTGTGTGTGTGTGTGTGTGTGTGTATGTGTGTGATCACACTATCATGCTGGGCAGACATGTGTGAAGGCATTTTGAACTCCTGGTGTGTAGTCAGAAGGCAGATGCTGAATGTAACCAGTGATTATTCCCTGTGTACTGTATGTCTGTGTATCTCTCTCAGTTTTTGTGAGTGTGTGTGTGTGTCTGTCAGTGGGTATATATGTGTCTATCTAACAGTGTGTGTGTGTGTGTGTGTGTGTGTGTGTGTGTGTGTGTGTGTGTGTGTGTGTGTGTGTGTGTGCGTGTGCGTGCGTGTGCGGTGCATTGAATCTCTATTTGTCTGTTTACATGTTTTGATAGTATAGCCTTGGGTGCATGCTTCCTTATGCATTTTCTCTGTGTGTGTTTGTGAATGTAATGTAATGTAAGCTCATCTGCCCGCCCGCATTTAAACAGCAGGTTTGTTCTGGCTGGAATGCCGATCTGCTTGGGTTGTTGATGTGTGTTCAGTGTTTAGCCTATGATTAGTTCTCACTGAGCTTTTATGTGGGGCTATGTGGGAGTCATGGTCCCTTTCCCTTTGTGTGTGTGTGTGTGTGTGTGTGTGTGTGTGTGTGAGAGATTGTTGGGGGTGATTGATTCTCTCTCTCTCTCTCTTTCTCTCTCTGTGTGGGATTCTCTCTCTCTCTCTCTGTGTGTGTGTGTGTGTCTGTGTGTGTGTGTGTGTGTGTGTGTGTGTGTGTGCTCACACATCATGCAGTGGTATATGATTAGAAGAGGAGTTTGAAGCTATCTCATAGGGCTCTATGAATAATACACCAACTGCCAGCACGCCATGAAATAACAAAAAGCCCAGGAGTACTTCTGCCTCACTGAACTATGTGTGTGTGTGTGTGTGTGAATGTCTTTTGTTATGAGAATATAGTGTGTACTGTGCTCTTTGTAAGTTTACTTGTTACACATGGGGAGAGCATGTGTTTCTGTACATTTGCAGTATTCATGATTCTCTCTCTCTCTCTCTCTCTCTCTGTGTGCGTGTGTGTGTGTGTGTGTGTGTGTGTGTGTGTGTGTGTGTGTGTGCATGTGCATGTGTGCGTGTGCACGCGTGTGTGTGTGTGTGCGTGTGTGCGTTTGTGTGTGTGCGTGTGTGTGTGTCTGTGTGTGTGAGTGTGAGTGCTCATATAGTATAGAAACATAGATGGTAGTATGTGTTCCTGTATGCATGATGTGAGCAGATTTGTAGGAACACGTTATAAAATATGCTGGTCTGGTTCAATATTCAATTACAGGGGATGGCATATTCTGTTCACATAGGAGCATGTACAACATGTTGGTGGTCGGAATGACTGCAGATGTGTTTATGGCTTGTGGATGTGTTTGTGTGTGTGTGTGTGTGTGTGGGTGGGTGGGTTTGTGTGTTTGTGTGTGTGTGTGTGTCTGTGTGTGTGTGTGTGTGTGTGTGTGTGTCTGTGTGTGTCTGTGTGTGAGTTTGTGTGTGTGTGTGTGTGTGTGTGTGTGTGTGTGTGTGTGTGTGTGTGTGTGTGTGTGTGTGTGTGTGTGTGTGTGTGTGTGTGTGTGTGTGTGTGTGTGTGTGTGTGTGTGTGTGTGTGTGTGTGTGTGTGTGTGTGTGTTTTACACCCTTTCTTGTGCCTGTGACGGAACGATAGCACAGTCACATATCTCAGCCAGGTGGATAAGCAGAGGTGTGACCTGTGTCACCTTGCTGTCTCTGTGTGACGGTGAGATTGTGTGTCTGTGTGTGTCTGTGTGTGTCTCTGTGTGTGTCTCTCTGTGTGTGTAAGCATGCAAGAGAGAGATAGCAGTGGTAACTGAGGAAAACAGGGCAGATGGAGGAGAGAGAGACAGAGAGAGAGAGAGAGAGAGAGAGAGAGAGGGAGAGAAGAAAGTGAAGGAGAGGGGAGAGGGTAGGAGAAATGCATTGAAGGAGAGAGGGGGAATACTCCCATAACAGCTGAGAGCTCCAGATGGAGCTTGGGCATTAGGGGTGTGTTTGTGTGTGTGTGTGTGTGTGTGTGTGTGTGTGTGTGTGTGTGTGTGTGTGTGTGTGTGTGTGTGTGTGTGTGTGTGTGTGTGTGTGTGTGTGTGTGTGTGTGTGTGTGTGTGTGTGTGTGTGTGTGTGTGTGTGTGTGAGAGAGAGAAAGAAAGAAATAGAGAAAGAAATAGAGAGAGAGAGAGCCTGTGTGCGTGTGTGGTTGATAACCAGTGGTTGAGATATTTAAATGTGCATGCCTGCAAATGCATGCCATGCTTGTGTCTGTGTGTGCGTGTGCCTGTGTTAGCAACTGGAGGCAGAAATTTATGTTGAGGTGGGTGTGTGTTTGTGTGAGTCAGTGTATGTATGGTGTGCAGAGATACGGGGAGACTTGAAGTGCTGTATGCGGGCACAATGTAAATGCAAGAGAGTGGCCAAGGAGTTTGTGTGTTGGTACTGTATGCGAGCTTGGGCCTATGTGTATGTGTGTGTGTGTATGTATGTGTAGGTGTGTGTGTGTATGTGTGAGAGCGAGAGACAGTATATGCAAATGTAGATGTGTTTAGACAAGAGGCAGAATAGTGTCTCTCCTCCCCACCTCCCAATGTCGCCTCTCCTGCCTCTCTACACCTCTCCTTTATCGCTCTCTCTTTCTTTCCCTCTTCTTCTTCTTCCTTCATCTCTCTCTCTCTCTCTCTCTCTCTCTCTCTCTCTCTCTCTCTCACACACACACACACTCTGCTTTCTTTATCTCTGTCTCTGCTTCCTTCATCTCTCTCTCTCTCACACACACACTCTGCTTTCTTTATCTCTGTCTCTGCTTCCTTCATCTCTCTCTCTCTCTCTTTTTCTCAGTGCCACCTTCATCCTTCCCTCCTTCCTCCATGCCACCCTGCTCTCCCTCTTTTCCCCTGTACTGACTCCCTGCTGTTTAGTGTGGTTATTAGTATTTGCATGGCGGAAAGTGCTATTCCCTGAGGGTGCGAAGTGTCTGTTAGCCTGTCATTGCCTATGAAAGGCCAGTTTGTGTGTGTGTGTCTGCGTGTGTGTGTGTGTGAGAGAGAGAGAGAGAGAGAGACAGTATGTGTGTGTGTGCGCATGTGTGTGTGTGTTTGTTTGTGTGTGTGTGTGTATGTGAGTGTGTGTGCTGCATGTAAGTAGTTTGGTCGCTTTCATATAGAGACAGAGCCAGCAGGCGCTAAAAGCAGCGCTCTGCCATTTTAACCCAAAGCCTCTACCCAGTCGTCAGTCTACACACACACACACACACACACACAAGCACACTCATTTAACCAAAGTACTTTTTCTGTCTTGAGGGGACATCTTAATCGTTGTTACTGTACCTAATAGCATTTGTTTGTGTGTTTATGCATCTGTGTGTGTGTGTGTGTGTGTGTGTGTGTGTGTGTGTGCACGCATGGATGTTTGTGTTTTTTTTCCTCCCGTGTGCGGAGGTGGGATAGCTGCTTTGAGCTGCCGAGGAAAAGGGGGGGGGAGGTCCCGCGGGAATAAAGCTGTTGCTCTGACATCTACCTCAGCGCTCTCCCCCGTGCAGCGCAGAATTCCTCCACTTGAAACGCCAGCGACGCCGCGCGCGCGCCAAAGACTGTCCGTTCCGTTCGCGCCCGCCACATTTCAAAAAAGATCCAAGCACGCGTTTGATCCCGGGGTACGGCGAGAAGCCGCTTTTAGGTTCCGATTTCACTCACACTGTTTCTGTAGAGGAGGCTCGGTGTGTGTGCGGCTAGATGATGTCTTCGGCGCTCCACGAAAAAAAAGCGTTCTGTCTTGTACTGTGCAAGCGCTCTTGTGTTATTGTTTTTGCTCGTGTACGACAAGCGCGTGTATTCGTGTCGGCGTAAATGCTCTGGTGCATAGCCGTGCGAGCGCTTGAGCGTGATTGTGCGAATGTGTCACACACACAGAAGACATCCTCAGTGTACACACACACCAATCGGCGTATTTATTATGTATTTGTGTATTGTGTGTGTTGGTGCAGGTGTTTGTGTGTTTTATGTTTCTGTCTATGGGGTTATGTAGAGTGTGTGTGTGTGTGTGTGTGTGTGACTGTGTGTGTGTGTGTGTGTATGTGCGTGTTTTATGTTTTTGTCTATGTGGTTATGTAGATGTCTCTCTCTGTGTGTGTGTGCGTGTTTCTGTTTGCATTTTAACTTTATCAGTCAGCTAGGGTTAGGCTGCCAGGCATAATAGAAGTCGGCCTTTGCTGCCGCACTGATTTCTCTCTCCCAACACCTGTACAGGTGGTGCCATCACCCCCAGGCATCCTCTATTTGTGTGTGTGTGTGTGTGTGTGTGTGTGTGTGTGTGTGTGTGTGTACACACATGTCAGTCTGTGGGGAGGTAACCCGCGGCAGCTAAGTGTGACGTGCTTTGGATCGGGCTCCAGGGGAATGCGCGACCTGCACACACTTGCACTCGGAGTTGTCGGGGGCGATGACGTGCCTCTCTTGTCCCATCACCCTGAAAGGCTGCCATTAAAAGGCGGGCTCGCCTCTCATTTGCCGCTTTTAGGAGCAAAGCGCATAGACACACACACACACACACACACACACACACACACACACACTGCACGTACACACACAGATGTATACACACACACTGCACGTACACACACAGATGTACACACACACACACACACACATGCACACACAGATGTGCCTGTACCCACACACACACACACACCACACACACACAGAGAGACACACACACAGAAGGCAGTGTTTTGGACTGCAGTTTTGGCAGAGAACAGACTTGGCAGGCGGAGGAGAAGAGAGCTGCCTTAGGGAGGTTTCTGTCGACTTGAGTGTACAAACACCTGCACAGTCACACACATCCACATCCTGCAACACACACACACACACACACACACACACACACACACACACACACACACACACACACACATACACATACACCTGCACACACACACAGACACACAGACACACACACACACACACACACACACACACACACAGACTCACCCACAGACACATACACACACACACACACACACACACACACACACACACACACACACACACACACACACACACACAGACTCACCCACAGACACATACACACACACACACACACACACACACACACACACACACACACACACACAGACAGACTCACCCACACACACACACACACACACACACACAGACAGACTCACCCACAGACACATCTTAAAATACGTACAACACAGAGAACGCCCCGCCCCCTCTTTCTCTGTGTCACACATGCAATACCCAAATTGCAACATATAAAACACACTTACTCTATCTCACACACCCACCACACACACACACACACACACACACACACACACACACACACACACACACACACACAAATACACACACACGCACACCTGCACACACGCATGCATGCACACATCTAAGTCACACACAAGCTGGTCCTCAGGTGGAGCTTTGTGGTGGAGTTGAAGCCTATATTCCCCCTCAAGGTGACTGCTCTCTGCATTTATATTCATGAGCTGTCTGCTAGTTAGGTATGTTAATGCCTCTGCTGTCATGATTATATCTGTGCGAGGGTGTGTGTGTGTGTGTGTTTCTGTGTGAGCGTGTGTGCGCACAAGTACCTGAAAGTTTTGCGAGTGTGTTTATGTATGAGAGTTCTTGTCTGAGAGGGAGAGTGTGTGGTTTTTAACCTGAGTGGTTGAGGGTTCGTGTGTGTGTGTGTGTGTGTGTGTGTGTGTGTGTGTGTGTGTGTGTGTGTTTCTACCTGAGAGAGTGTGTGCCTTGTTTTGCTTGTTCTACTGCACTGCATTTCATTGCCACAGGCAAGTTTCTGATTGCACCTGTATGTTTATGCAGTTGTGTGAGCTGTCTAGTTTGAGAGTGTTGGTTTGTCTGTGTGTGTGTCTGTGTGTGTGTGTGCGCGCATTTGTGTGCTTGGCTTTCCAAATGCCACTGTGACTTTTCATGAGCACCTCTGAGCGACTGCTCAGGTCTTGCATCTGTGTGTGTGTGTGTGGACTTGGGGGGGTGCGCACAGTCACACGCATTTTCCACCCTTCCCCTCCACCAATAGATTAGTGTGTGGGTGTGTGTGTGTCCGCAGGGGTTCTCTTGTATTTCTGAGTGGGAGCGCATACCTGCCTGTGCCGGAGTGCCTGCCCGCTCGACTGACACGACGAAAACGGGCTGCCGTCGCTGTCGCTGTCGCCGCGGCAATGCGGCTCATATCCGCATCCATGCGCGGACAGACACTAATGACATAATTATCAGCCATTAGTGTCAGGCCCTGTTTACGACTTCATCCCTCTCGCGGCACTTAATTTCGAGTGCCGAGACCTTTTACGGTCCCCGCTGGTCCCTCGAAGGCCATCAAAATGGGAACTTGAGGAACAGGCGGCGGCGGCGGTGGTGGAGAGAAGTCAGGTGGTGGTGGGGGGTGCTTGTTTTTGTTTGTTTCTTTTTTATTTCTTTTTTTTTTGCGGAAGAACTGGAAGGAAGATGATGGATGTGTTGGAATGGGGTGTTTGTGTAGTGTATGAGGGGGAGGGGATAGAGGGTGAACTGGAGGAAGGGAGAGATGGAGGGAGTGATGAATGAAACTGAGAGAGAGAGAGAGAGAACACACAGAGGAGAGATAACTTGCTGGAGATAGGAGACTGATAGTGGGAGTTTGACAGATGCAGGCGATACCAGGAACCAGACACTGAGTGTAAGACTGATGTCATGAAAGCGAGCAAGAGAGAGAGAGATGTAGAGAGAGAGGTAGATCAGAGAGCGACAGAACAGAGAGAGGAGAGAAAAAAGGAGGACGAGCTATCTGAGTGTAAGGTGGACGACAGAAACATGGGTGGAAGAGAATGAGCAAGAGATGAGAAATGGAGATAGTAAGAGGTGTACATGAGCCAGCGAAATGAAAGACAGACAAGCGAGAGGCACGATTACAGAGACAGAGAAGGGAATCGGCGACAGAGAGAACGAGAGAGATGGAGAGAATCAGAGCAAGACGGGGAGAGAGAGAGAGAGAGAGAGGGAGCGACGGAGAGAGGGAGGGAGGGAGGGAGGGAGAGAGCCGGAGAGGCAAAGTTTCAGACAGGATGAAAGGAAGAGAGAGAGATGGAGTGAGAGAGAGTGAGGTTGTGCCAAGGCAGTAATGTGGTGTGATCAACGCTAATGGCCTGCAACTGTGCGTCCACCGCGACCGCGAACTGGAGCTAAATAATAACACTAATATGGCTGCCAGGGGATGTGCTTTTGTCAGCGTCTCTCTCTCTCTCTCTCTCGCTCTCTCTCTCTATCTATTTATCTATCTATCTCTCTCTTTCTCTCTCACACACTCTGTCTGTCGGTATGGATGTGTGGGTGGGTGGATGTTATTGTGGGGAATAAATGTGTGTTTATTCTAGGGCTTCAAAAACAGAATTTATTTTCAGTTTGCTTGCTCCGTTTCGCACCAACCATATCCCGTACTGCTTTGCAGTCTTCCTGCTCTTACCTTTAGACTTGGCAAAATACTTGCATTAGTGTTGTTCCATTCCCACATCCAGGGCCATGTTTCAGCCTACCAGGGGTCTCAAAGCAAATAAGGGTATGAGCAGGCAGTGGATGTGAAAAAAAAAAAGCTTAGAGTGCGATTCCTCTTTTGACAGGATGAATTTCACATCATTAGGGCAGAATAGCCTAATTGTGCACATTCATATGCACAGGACATTCCATGTACCGACTGCAAATACTTCAGGATGCTATTCATGAGAGTCCTCTATTAGTACCCATTTCTGGCATTTCTGTCTTTTATATATTAGTGTGGGAAGAGAAGCTCAGGACAAATTGGGCAAAATGTCATTGAATTTAATGATTAGGTGGTTCATTCACTTTTTTTTTTTCATTCTCATATTTTTTTCCCTTTATTTTGCACACGTATTTAAAGGCAATGGTATGGGATAATGCTTCCTTGCCATTCTAAAGGCATTATAGGAATGTGATCATGAATGCTGAATACATCTAAGGCCTACAACATGAACGCAGAAGTAGAGGAGGAGAATCCTATTAACTGATCTGGTGAGGACCTTGACAGCTCATTGTGTAACTTGGCTTTCACACGAATGAATAGATGAGAGCATAGCTGTAGCTGTGGCTGAGAACTGTAGCACTGAAGTTATCAGGCCAAAAACCAAGGGACCAACTGTCTGTCGCCAGCTTCAGAAACGTTCACAAGCAAATGAAATTGTTCTTTGAATGAAAGCAGGCTAGACTGGATGGGACATTGATCAAAAAATATCTGGGAATTTAGACGGAGGATGAGACGTAAATTGGGCCTATGGGCTTATTGAAATTTTGTGAAACAGTAGGCTGCACAAAGCCTTTTAAAAAAACAAAAAGAACTGTATAGCACACATTTCAAACTCTCCTGAAGGATTTACCGTAATTCCACATAGCCGCCTCACATGTGTGATGTTGCTTAGATACTTATTTATGCTGGTATGCTACCTTGGACATGCGTGACCTTGGCATATAGAACAGCGGTGGCCAACCCGCGGCTCGCGAGCCACATGCGGCTCTTTGCCTCCTCTCGTGCGGCTCACGGCTGCTCAACTGTTCTCACTTCTCCTCGGACCTAAACGTTTTCCTTTTGAAATAGCCTTTATTTAAAAAATAAAGGCTATTTCAAAAGGAAAAAAATAATAATTTCAGAATTTGATAGTAGCCTATTGCCAAAAGTAATTATTAATAATAAACAATAATTGTACCGTCATGATATGCATAGGAATTGGCCAAAACGAAGCAGACGTGTTTATTCTTCAGCCAGGTTTAATGCTACTGTTGCAATCAGGAATACCCTGAAGCTAATCATAAGTAGAAGGAACACGTGCCATTGAAAAGGACCATTTATTGTTTTGTAGCATAACCCCTCTGGTTAATATGTCAAAGTAATCAAAACAAAAGCACTCTGAGGTCGCAAAACTCCGCCTCGCGCATCCTGCTTAACATCTCGCGCGTCCGCTTAACAAACAGACAAACCCCGATGAAAACATAACCTCATTTGCGGAGGTGATATGTTTCTAGCCTACACATTAGTTTGGTACTTGGTATGCCACGGATTCATAAAGCTTCAAACCTGAACATTTCCTACATACTTTTGCAAGTAGGCTGGTAATGGCTATAGACGTCAGTCACTCGTTCTTTTTGTTTATTTTCTTTTTAAAAGTTAACTGAACACTTGACATTGCATTATCAGGTGTTGGAGCATTGCTCATGCCTATAAGTCATTCAGTGAGGGGGGATTTGATGTGTGTCTGATCTTTTTTCATTTTCCAATGATCATTTATCAATGATCATTGAGCATCTGCCAAGTGCCAAGGAAAAACAAAGGAGCTATAACTGTAGGCCTAATGTTGTGCTGTTGTAGTATGGACGCCTTTTTTGTTGTGCGGCTCTTTTGACTTTTGTGGATTTTTTTTTTGGCTCTTCATGCTAGACTGGTTGGCCACCCCTGATATAGAAGCTCAGACATGCAAAACACATGATGTCTGTCATGAATTTGAAATAGCCTTGTATAACCCCCAGTACCTAAATGGATTATACAGTATTGTGTCTTAAAGTGCTGGTCTTTCAGAATAGCATATGATCACCCTTATTTGTCTCTTAAAAGACCATAACAGGACATGTTGTCTGAGGAACTGGACAAATGGATACGTACGGAAATCAGTTTCCTTGGTCTAAAGATTTCTTGACGGTACTCTTTGTCTTTTTTTAATTGACCAATATGATTTGGTTTTCACTTCCATTTTCACCGCAGTAAAGGCATCACTCTTTCCCGCTGAACAATAGCCCTCAACATGAATGCATTTTTGAAAGCATATTAATCACATTATTTAGTCGGAAATTGCATTCACGGAGAGCTAAAGAGTTTTTGTGGATGTGTGTGTGTGTGTGTGTGTGTGTGTGTGTGTGTGTGTGTGTGTGTGTGTGTGTGTGTGTGTGTGTGTGTGTGTGTGTGTGTGTGTGTGTGTGTGTACGTGAGTGAGCATGTTATCAGCACCGGTTGCACGGCTAGATGCAACCCCTCACCGTCTGCATCCACGGCAACGGGAGGCGAGTGACGGCACCGGCCGCGGCACCTAGCAACAGGACCAATTACCCTCTCGGTCCACAGGTGCAGAAAGCCATGTCCGTTCGCAGCATTTACACAAAGCCTCCATGGGGAGAGTGGGAGGAAGAGAGGGAGAGGTGGAGGGAGGGAGCGAGGGAAGGAAAAGAGAGTGGTGGTGGTGGTGAGGAGGGAGAGTGTGAAAGGAGAGGAAAAAAGGCACCTTTTATTCCTCCTTTCACTACTCCTGCTCCTCTATTTCCTCGCCTCTCTTTGGAATATGACTCCAGCCTGCGTGTGAGTTCAATCAGTGGGCTTTTGAAATTGACGCGACGCAGAGGGAGACATTTGTACTCCTCTTCCTCCTCGATCCCCCCCTCCCTCTCTCCCTCCCTCCCTCCCTCCTCTCCTCCGCTCCTCTTCTCCTCCCTCAACCGCCACGCCTGTTGTGAGCGTCCCCACCCCCACCCACCCACCCATCGGTGTCGGTGTTTGTTATTGCGCGCGGGCGCGGCGGCGGGTCTCCCGTACTGAAAGGGAATGAGATGTTCTCCCGGAGATTTGGAAAACAAGCGCGAGCGCTCAGATGTGCAAGTCGACGGGAAATCAGCGCTTTGATCTCAGCCGGGACCGCTGCTGGGATCGGTGGGCCACGGAATACTCCGGGAGCCGCGCTTCTCTCACCCCCCCACCTCCTTCCTCCTTTTCTTTCTTTCTCCCACCCTTCCTCTCTCTCTCGCTCGCTCTCTTTCTCTTTCTCTATCTCAATTTCCCTATCACTCTGTCTTTGTTTTTATATACCTAAACCAGGGGTGGCCAACCAGTCTAGCATGAAGAGCCAAAAAAAAAAATCCACAAAAGTCAAAAGAGCCGCACAACAATAAAGGCGTCCATACTACAACAGCACAACATTAGGCCTACAGTTATAGCTCCTTTGTTTTTCCTTTAAAGTAAGACACTTGGCAGATGCTCAATGATCATTGATAAATGATCATTGGAAAATGAAAAAAGATCAGACACACATCAAATCCCCCCTCACTGAATGACTTATAGGCATGAGCAATGCTCCAACACCTGATAATGCAATGTCAAGTGTTCAGTTAACTTTTAAAAAGAAAATAAACAAAAAGAACGAGTGACTGACGTCTATAGCCATTACCAGCCTACTTGCAAAAGTATGTAGGAAATGTTCAGGTTTGAAGCTTTATGAATCCGTGGCATACCAAGTACCAAACTAATGTGTAGGCTAGAAACATATCACCTCCGCAAATGAGGTTATGTTTTCATCGGGGTTTGTCTGTTTGTTAAGCGGACGCGCGAGATGTTAAGCAGGATGCGCGAGGCGGAGTTTTGCGACCTCAGAGTGCTTTTGTTTTGATTACTTTGACATATTAACCAGAGGGGTTATGCTACAAAACAATAAATGGTCCTTTTCAATGGCACGTGTTCCTTCTACTTATGATTAGCTTCAGGGTATTCCTGATTGCAACAGTAGCATTAAACCTGGCTGAAGAATAAACACGTCTGCTTCGTTTTGGCCAATTCCTATGCATATCATGACGGTACAATTATTGTTTACTATTAATAATTACTTTTGGCAATAGGCTACTATCAAATTCTGAAATTATTATTTTTTTCCTTTTGAAATAGCCTTTATTTTTAAATAAAGGCTATTTCAAAAGGAAAACGTTTAGGTCCGAGGAGAAGTGAGAACAGTTGAGCAGCCGTGAGCCGCACGAGAGGAGGCAAAGAGCCGCATGTGGCTCGCGAGCCGCGGGTTGGCCACCGCTGACCTAAACTTCCCTGACTTCTGCTCTCAATCTCACTTGTGCGCTCTCCCTCGCGGTCTCACACAACTGACCTGTGTGACGTCTCTTTCTCTCTCTCACCATCTCACTTTCTCTCTCTCTCTCTCTCTCTCTCCGTCTCAATCTCGTGATGAGTAATTCCTCTATTCAGGAAGTTTGATTTCAGAAGCAAATGTGATTTCATTCAGAACCAACTCTACATGCGCTGCCCTCCGCCTCTACTCCCATATACAGTATACTCTCTCTCTCTCTCTCTATTCTCTTCTTTATCTTCACTCTGCATATTATGCTCCAATAAAGGGGGTTTAAATTCAAAAAAGCCTCTCTCTTTCTCTCTCTCTGTCTCTCTCTTTCTCTTTCTCTGTCTCTCTCTCTGTCTGTCTGTCTCTCTCTCTCTTTCTCTCTCTCTCTCTCTCTTTCCATCCTTCTTTGTGCCTCTGGAGGCTTAGTCCATCCCGGCAGTCATCATGGCTCTCTCGTTCCTAAAAGAGGACTAATCCAGATACGTGTGGCTGGGCTCCTTCAGTGTCCCGACACACTTAACCGCTCTGCTTCCCGAGGTGTTCGCTCACTCTTTCCCTCTCTCCCTCTTTCCCACTCTCTCTCCTCTCTCCCTCTCTCTCTCTCTCCCTCTCCTCTATTCTTCCCTCGTTCTCTCTATCTCTCCCTCTCCTCTATTCTTCCCTCGTTCTCTCTATCTCTGTCTCTCCTCCCTGGTGGCCAGGGTGAAAGGCCGTCTGAGAAGCCCAGTAATGGAGGTTAAGTGCACTGGAAGCTGTCTCTCGAGTCAGCGCATTCCTCTACTGATCTCCCTCTCCCCCCTTCTCTCTCTCTCTCTCTCTCTCTCTCTCTCTCTCTCTCTCTCTCTCTCTCTCTCTCTCACACACACACACACACGCTCACACACACACTCACTCTCTCTCACACACACACACACACACACACACACACACACACACACACACACACACACACACACACACACATATATACACACGCGCTTTGTTTGTCTTCCTCTTACTGTCTTTCTATCAGTCTTTCTGTCTCTCTTTCCCTCTCTCCCTCTCTCCCTCTCTCCCTCTCCATCACTCTGTCCCTGGCTCTCCATTGTGTCAACATGGTAAAGCAAGGAGGTGGAGGAGCGCATGGGAGCCTGACAGCCGTGATGGATGAGTGTGTGCACACACACTTGTGTGTTTGCATTTAAGTGTGTATGGGTGTGTGTGTACAGTACATGTGCTTTCAAGCTGAAATATGTGTGTGTTTGTGTGTGTGTGTGTGTGTATGAGAGATTGTGTGTGTGTGTGTGAGGGAGAGAGAGAGAGAGAGAGTGCATTTGTGGGTGGGTGGGTGGATGACAAGAAAGCTAACCCTACGTTCCCGACAGGCTTAGAGAGTTAGGAGGCGAGAGCAGGAAAATGGTTTGAGAGTGGGAGCGCAAGAGAGATTGAGAGAGAAAGAGAGAGAGGGAGAGAGAGAGCGAAAGAGGGAGAGGGAGAGAGAGAGGGATGGGGCCAGAGGAGGAGAGAGAGAGTAAGTGGGAGTGTTACAGTTTTATTAGTTGCTGTAGGAGAGGAAGACATGAAGGGGAGGGGACAGACCATTCCGGGGTCGCAGAGGTCAATCCTACTGTAGCTCTTGGAGCTGCACCCAATAACTCACCCTGATGAACAAGACTGCTGCTCTAACCTGAGGCACGGTGGACTGCCACTGACAGGGAGGGAGGTGACAGCCATTTTCTTTCTTCTCAGTGGAGGCAGTCCTGTTGCTTCTCTGGCTATGACCAATAACTCAACCTGATAGCGAGGATCCAGGCACTCCCTTGAGGGAGAGCGACATGGAAAACGCCTGGAGGGGAGAGGCAGCCATTTTGTTTCTAGTTTGTGGAGTCTTTCTGCTTCCTTCTCCCTCTTTCCTTCCTATTCTTAAATCCTCAACATTTGAATGGCTGTCATGGCGATGTGGTAACTGACCAGAGTGCAGTAAAGTAGGGCAGTTATCAGGAGCAGAAGTGTTCCCCCTAGGCTCACCTGGCCCCTTAAGTGCTCCAGTGTTATGGTACCCACCACCACAGACTTTGCTGGTTTTTTTAAGTGTTGGACCGGAGGTGGATAGGTGTTGTACGATTTTTACAATTAAGGCGCAAGGAAAGTAATTTGGAAGATTGCCCCGAGGGTGAGTGGTACGGTGAGTGTAACAGGGGAGAAAATACCGACCACCTGAAATCAAGAGACGCTAAATTATCTGGACACATTAACAGCAGACATCTGCTAAAGGCCACTAGACAGCTGCTCTCTTTTTCAACAGGCCTGCGAGTGTAACGAGTGTGAAACACAGAGAGGGAGAGAAAGAGGGGGAGAGAAATGGAGAGAGAGGGGGAGGGAGGAGTGTAAAGGAGGGAAAAGAAGCATGGCATGGTAGCTGGCGTTTGGGGTTTAAGCACATTAAAGCGATTTAGGCCGGCATATGTTTGCTGTATCGCTGTTGAGAAGGGGTTGGATGGACGGGGGGAGGGCAGGGGCAGAGGAAGGGGAGGAAGGATGGCGTGCAAAAAGAAGGGATGCAACAGCTGGGCCTAGAAGAGGAGGGCAAACGGGTTTAGGGACGCTTTGATTGGATGACGGCAGAATGGGGGGAGGAGAAATGGAGAGAGGGAGATTTCAGGAGATGGAAAAAAGGAAGGATCATGAGAATGAATGGAGAGCGCACGGGGTAGAACACACAAGGTAGAACACACTGGGTAGAACACACAAGGTAGAACACACAGGGTAGAACACACAAGGTAGAACACATAGGGTAGAACCGAGAGCAGAAAAGAACAGTGAGTGAAGTGACCAGAAAGTAAACTGCTAAAATGGGAGATAAGCCTCAGAGGTCGAGAGCATTGTGCAGGTGAAAAAAGGGAGGTGAGGAAGATTAGATGATGGCGATGGGGAGGGGGGAGGGGGGAGGGGGGGAGTGGGCGAACAGCAGAGAAAGGGGGGATAGAGAGAGAAGAGAAAGGACAGAGGAGAGGAGAGGAAACCCCACAGAGAGACAGTGATTAAGGGCAGCCTGATCGCCTGGTGTGCCTGACACACTGAGACAGAGAGGGAGAGGGAGGGAGGGAGAGAGAGAAGGAGAGGGAGGGAGAGAGGGAGGGAGAGGGAGAGAGGGAGGGAGAGGGAGGGAGAGAGGGAGAGAATGAGAGAGAGAGAGAGAGAATAGGAGGGTGGAGGGGAGGTCTGATTTGCTGTCACCAGGCTGGCAGGGAGAACATGCCGCCGCCCCACAGTGAGAAATAGAATGAGGAACATGGAAAGAGGGAGAGAGAAAAAGTGGAAAAGAGAAAGACAGAGAGAGAGGGAGAGAAAGCAAGTGAGTAGCAGGGAAAACGGAGAGAAAGAGAAAGAAGGCAATCTGTTCTATCTGCGACGGGCGCAAAGACACATTTACCATCACAAAGCGCCGAAAGAAAGGAGAGCAGAAGTTGGCAATTAAAGAAAAAAAGTGAATTGAGAATTTTCCATTGGGTGCACGCACACAGACACACACACACACACACACACAACGCACACACACACACACACAGAGCCCCTCACAAGGTCAATGGCGCTCATGAGTGTGGAGCCTTCGGCTGCAGGCCTTTCCAAACACACTCCGCAATCATTGAGACCAAGACGCGTCGCTCGAGTTTTGAGGACGGCGGTGGAGGGGAGGAATGGGGGGGGGGAATTAACTGTGGATTACAGTCCGCCGACCTTAGGCATGAATGAATGAGATATTTATAACTCAAAGCTGCAGAGCGATCAAATGTTCATCACATTTGTCTCCACCCCCATCACCACCACCACCACCACCCCTCCCAACTATTCCCCTCACTCATGTTCTCACTCACATTATCATTCAAATAGAGCCTAATCTCGAGGCAGCGAGCACACACACACACACACACACACACACACACACACACACACACACACACACACACACTCGCGCACGGCGGAAAAAAAATAGAAACTGTTGCCCGAGTCGCCGGCGCCCCATCCCACAATCCCCTCGACGCGCTGACACGCTTGACTCCTGTTCTCGTATCGTGGGGTGGGGGGTGGGAGGGGAGGGGAGGGGAGGGGAGCTGCAGACAGCGAGTCGTCCCCAGAGCCGACAGCACTCTTACATCTGTGAGATCAGTGGCATCCGTGGGGAGAAGAGAGGAAGGGCAGAGGAGGAGGAAGAGGAGGGAAAGATAGAAAGAGGGAAGAGAGAGAGAGAGGTAGAAGGAGAGGTGGGGTATAGAGAGAGAGTGTGTGTGTGTGTGTGAGAGAGAGAGAGAGGGAGAGTGCATGATTAAGAAGGTGGAAGGTAGAGATGGAGAGAGGAAGAGAGAGGGAGGAATGGAAGGAGGTAGATAGAGGGATGGATAGAAGGAGAGAGTGTGTGAAGAGAGTGAGGGTGCATGATTAGAGAGGAAGAAGATAAAGGAGAGAGGGGTAGAGATGGAGGGAGTGGAGAGATAGAGGGGAGAGGGGGAAGGAAAGAGGGGGATATAGAGAGAGAGATGAAGAAGGGAGCAGTGAGGGCTAGAGGCAGAGAGTGGGAGAGAGAAGGGAGGGAGGGAGGAGGAAAGAGAGAGGGAGAGAGAGAGAGAGAGAGGGAGTAGCGTCATGCATGCCAAAACTGTAAGTTGCTGTGACATTGAGACACGCACATGCAGTGTATGGAGATATGCACACTGACACCAGAGGCAAGACATGACACACACACACACACACACACACACACACACACAAATCTGTACAACTATCTCACACAAACATATACCCCACACACACACACACACTCATACATACACATACATACACACAAATCTGTTCACTATCTCACATAAACATACACCCCCCCCCCCCCCCCATCACACACACACACACACACACACACACACACACACACACACACACACACACACACACACACACACACACACACACACACACACACACACACACACACAAATTTGAACGCTTACACAGACACATACACAAATCTGAAGGCATACACACACACACACACACGCGCGCGCGCACGGTGGCGGGCCGTTTCCTGCGCGAGACAGCCGAGAGGCGTGGTTCTTCGGCGGTGTCAGCCGTGTGCGCGGCTCCCGGTGGCTTTAAACCCCCCCATGCCCCCCCTACCCCCCCCCACCCCGCCTCGGCGGGCGCCCGTCCTCGTGGGGGGTGGGGTTGAGCTGTCAGCGCCACCCAAGGCGCTCCGCCACTCTCCGTGACAACGGCTCCAATGGACCACCCCGGGCGCCCCAGCGCGCCGCACAGCGGTGCCACGCTTCCGCCACGCTGGCACGGCTCATTACGGGAGACGCGGGGAGACGAGCGTTAGCACGGCGTTACATTAGCGTTGCATTAGCGTAGAGACGGCACTCTAACTCCAAGAGCGGGAGCTGTAAATAGAGCCGCTCTCTCTCTCTCTCTTCATTGTGTTGTTCTGTTGAGATATCTGGGGCTGTTTGGGGGCTCTTTAGTGCAGTTTGTAAGTCTATTTGGTTTGATGTCTTTATCACGCTTCTGTGCATGCTGCACTCGTTTTCCTTTCTCTCTCCTCTCTCTCTCCCCCCCTCCTTCTCCTCCTCCTTCCCTCGCTCCCTCTCTCCCCTCGCCCTCACTCTGTGCCCCCTTTCTCTCTTCCTGTGACTTTCCAACTTTGGTGCAGCTTGTTTCTTCCTTCTTGCCTCCCCTCTCCCTCTGCTTCTTCTCTGCCTCTCTCTGCCTCTCTCTCTCTCTCTCTCTCTCTGCCTTTCTCTCTCTTTCTCTGCCTCTCTCTCTCTCTCTCTGCCTCTCTCTCTTTCTCTTTCTCTCTCTCTCTCTCTGCCTCTCTCTCTTTCTCTCTCTCTCTCTCTCTGTCTCTCTCTCTCGCTCTCTCTCTGCCTTCTCTCTCTCTCTCTCTCTCTCTTTCTCTTTCTCTTTCTCTATTTCTGTGTCTCTCTCGCTCTCTCTCTCTCTGCCTCTGTGCCTCTCCTCTATCGCTTCTCTTTTTCATGCGTTGACTTTCTGACTTTGGCTCTGCAAGTCCCTCTTGTCTTCCGTCCTGTCTCTTTCTCTCGCTCTCCTCTCTCTGTTCCCTAACCTGTGCCCTCCGTCTCTCTCTCTCTCTCCCTTCTCCTTCTCTTTCTGTCTCTTTGACACACACACGAAACACACGCAAGACACACACTCACACAGACACACACGCACACTTCTCGCTCCATTCGTGAGTGACATTCCACAAGCCGCTGTGGCTGGCTCACGCAGGCCTCATCACTTATGCATTCAGTTACCTGGTAACTGGGCCGCCTTGGGGGGAGATCCCCTCTGCCAAGCCCACACACACACACACACACACACACACACACACACACACACACTCGCATGCACACACAAACAAACTCATGAACATAATATACACACACTCAAACACACAAAACCACATACACACACATACATTCATACACGTAAAAAAAACACACACACGCGCGCACACACATGCATGCATACATACATACACACATACACATACTCACATATGCATCCACATACGTATTCACAATTTTGGTGGTTTTGTGTACACACAAAAGCACCAAAACATACAGTATACACACACACACACACACACACACACACACACACAGGAAAACAGGTCATCCAAGACCCTGCTGAGCCCTGGTGCCAGGGACGTGGCCCACGTGAGCATGAAAAAAAAAAAAAAACAGACGAGAGAAAAAGGAAGGAGGAAAAGCAAAGAGCTTCAAACTGAGAACTCTCTCGAGATCCGAGCGCAAATGTAAAGTACAGAGACGGCCGTTTCTGTATTGAGCCAGTGCATGCTTGTCATGTTACAGATTAAGTGTATGCATCTCGAGTGTAGCCTTTGTAAAGCCACTTCAGTCTGCATACGGAGGAGTGTCTCTTCTAATGCCGTGAACTGAAAGCCCAGTGCATGAGTACCAGAGGATAGTTGTTAGT
>NC_085017.1:17534686-17539686 GCF_963854185.1 Sardina pilchardus
AGGGTAGTTGAAAAGAGGAGAGGAGAGGATAGATTGGAGAGGAGAGGAAAGGAGAGGAGATGGAGAAGGGGTGAGGGGAGAGGACAGATAGGGTAGTAGAAAAGAGGAGAGGAGAGAGAGAGAGAGGAGGGGAGAGAGAGGAGGGGTGAGGGAGGAGAGGAGAGAGAGGAGAGGAAGGGAGAGAGAGAGAGAGAGAGAGAGAGAGAGAGAGAGAGAGAGAGGAAAGAGAGAGAGAGAGAGAGAGAGAGGAGGGGTGAGGGGAGGCGAGGCAGTGTGGCTTTAATCTGATAAGAGGAGAGCAGATGGGGGAAAGTCACAGCCAGTCTCTGCTCACTCGGCCAGCTCCTAACCAAAAGCCATCTTTGGGATGGGTGGCTTGAAAATGGATCTTTATCCCCTGTGGACTCTCTCAATCTCCCTCGCACACTCAGGGATGCACACACACACACACACACACACACACATATGCACACACACCCTCACTTGCACACTCTCATACACATCACAGCTTGCAAAAAGGCACAGCAGCCAGCACACATATTTTAGAGCTGTACACAGACACACACACACACACACACACACACACTGAAAAGCTCCAAAACTCATACACACTTTAACCTTGGTCAGCTTACTCCTCATTGACAAACCCTCACCCATCCTTCTTACTCTTTTGCCATATATCATTGTACATATCCATCATCTCTGCCTCATGCACACACTCTCTCTCTCTTGCTCTCTCACTCTCACTCACACACACACATACACACACGCTCTCTCTCACACACACACACATACTGTACACACACACTCTCTCTCTCTCTCTCTCTCTCTCACACACACACACACACACACACACACACACACACACACACACACACACACAAAATATCAGCGCACAGCTGTTAAGTTTCCCCATCAGTCACAGCGCGCGGCTGACTCATGTCTCTGGCTGGGCTGGGACCCCCCCCGTGTGCTCTCGTGAGCCCCAGGTCAGCGTTAGTCACGGCCACCGGGAGACGCCCGCCCGTCCGCCTGCATTCTTCTATCAGTGGGAGAGAGAGGAAGAGGGAGGGAGAGAGAGAGAGGGAGGGAGTGGTGGTGGATGGAGAGAGAGAGGTGGAGAAGAGAGAAAAGAGGGCAGGGAGGGAGGGAGGGATAGAGGGAGGGAGGGATAGAGGGAGGGCACTGGAGGAATGTGGTCTTTGTTATCAGGCGGCCCCGGGAGCAACAGGAGATAACGGGCCAGGCACAGCAGGGGAGGTGCCGGCCGGCCAATCGGGCCGCGAGCAGCCTGGCGCGGCTGGCTGCACCGGGCCAATCGGGCGCCTGCGTGGAAAGTGGATTTTGGGGTTGGGGGGAGGTGAGAGAGGGGGTGGGGTGGGGGGGGGGGGGTGTTTGGGAATGCTCTAGGTTGAACCCTATGAGACGTGTGTGTCTGTGTCTCTGTCTGTGTGTGTGTGTGTGAATGTGTTGTCTGTGTCTGTGGGCTTGATGGCTGTCGTAATCCTCTTTGTGTGGCTCAGTGTTAGGGGGCTGGCAGGAGTGTATGTGTGTGTGTGTGTGTGTGTGTGTGTGTGTGTTAGATAGGGGGCAGTTTTGATGCCGGCTCTGGCCAGGCAGATTTAAGAATTCATATCTCAATTATCATGATCCTTGTAAAGCTTTTCGAGTCGAAGGACAGCAAGGACAGTGCAGGAGCACCAATGGCATCCACACCTCCCCCTACCACCACCTCTCTTTCTCTCTCCCTCTCCCACTCCCTCTCTCTCTCTCTCCCTCTCTCACTCACTCTCTTTCTCTCTCTCTCTCGCTCCCCCCTCTCTCTCTCTCTCATTTACTGTCTCTCCCTTTCTTCCTTGCTCGCTTCTCTGAGCCACAAAAAGCACTTTGCTGTTAAAGTTTTCAGACTGATGGACTGAGACATGATGATTCAGGAGTCAATCTGTTGCCACTGATTATTATTTAAACAAAGACGTTCTGTCTCCCTCCGTCTGCTCTCCCTCTCTCTCCCTCTCTCTCTCTCTCTCTCTCTCTCTCTGTCTTGCTTCACTCCTGTCTTCCCCCCTCCTCTCTTCTCTCTCTCTCTCCTCTCCTTTCTTTACTCTGGGAAAGCAGGCTGCCTCTCTCTCTGCCTCCCACTCACAATTGGTTGGGTCAATGGCCTTAGCTGACTTCAGTAACTAAGTGTTTTTTTAGTGTGTGTGTGTGTGTGTGTGTGTGTGTGTTTTGTTTGTGTGTGTGAGTGTGTGTGAGAGAGTGTGTTTAGCACAAAAGGAGAGAATGAGCTGTATGCGTCCGGGTAATAGTGTGTGTGTTTGTGCTTTAGAAGAGATGGCAATCTTTGTGCCTGAATAATAGTGTGTTTGTGTGTTTTAGAAGAGAATGAAATGTGTGTGTGTGTGTGTGTGTGTGTGTGTGTGTGTTTTTCTTAGCGTTGCCTCTGATGTGTGCATCTGTAAGAGTGTGGAGAGGATGACAATGGACAAGCTGGGTCTTTGTGGTTTCCCACTAATTGTAGCATTGTGTTGGAGAGGATGGAGTGTGTGTGTGTGTGTGTGTGTGTGTGTGTGTGTGTGTACAGTGTACAGTGTGTGTGTGTGTGTGTGTGTGTGTGTGTGTGTGTGTTTTCTGACAAACGTGTGTGCAATGCTGTCGACTTGAATGATGTTACCTAGTCCGTCACTCTCTCTCTCTCTCTCTCTCTCTCTCTCTCAAACACTCTCTCACTCTCTCTCTCTCTCTCTCTCTCTCAAACACTCTCACTCTCTCTTCAGACAGACAGACAGACAGACACACACATAGAGAAAGAGAGGGATAGAGAAAGAGAGGGGAAGAGATATAGAGAAAGTGAAACAGAGAGTGCCGTGGTGTTGATAGCAGACAGAATGAGTTTCTGACAGGTTTTCACTGAACTATTCTAGAGGGCAGCAGGGGAAGGGAAATAAAATGAGTCAACTGTTATGGGGGAGAGCACTGGGATAATAGTAAAGTGAAGGAGTCACGAGTCAGTGAAAGAAAGAGAAAATAAACAAAGAAAGCAGCAAGGGGTGATGGAAAGAGAGATAGAGAGAGAGAAAGAGGGAGAGAGAGAGAGGTAGAAATGAGGAGCAAAGGAGAAAAAGGCTGAGAGAGTGAGAGAGATGTACTGTAGTGGAGGAGGTTTCTGGGAACATCATGAGGATGAACAGCGAGTCACTGCAGCAGCTCCTGCTGTTGCTCTGTGTGTGTGTGTGTGTGTGTGTGTGTGTGTGTGTGTGTGTGTGTGTGTGTGTGTGTGTGTGTGTGTGTGTGTGTGTGTGTGTGTGTGTGTGTGTGTGTGCGCAAGTGTGTGAATGTTCTGCCAGTCGTCTCTCTCACTCCTGTCCTCCATCCTGCCAGCCACCCTCCGCCTTCACTTCATCCTCTCCATCTCTCTCTCTCTCTCTTTTCATCCCCCCTCTCTCTCTCTACATCCCTCTCTCTCTCCCTCTCTACCTTCCTCTCTCCCCCTCTCCCTCTCTCTCTCTCTATCTCCATGCCTCAGTACATTCAGTAAATGAGTCACGCCGGGGTGGTTTCCCTCCGGTGGCTGGCGGTGCAGACAGCGACGCTCTTGCCGGTGCTGAGCCGGGCCCTTTTTCCTGTCCGTGCCGGAGATCGCCGTGCAGCAGAGCCGCGCCAGAGCCGCAGCAGAGCCGCTTCAGAGCCGCGTCAGAGCCGCTTCAGTGCCACGCGTTGCTGGCCAGGCCTCAGACAGGGCCGCCCGCCCGCTCTGCCAAGCCACCAACGGGGCTCAGGCAGGAGAGAGAGGAGGGGTTTACTGCTCTACATGTTTGCAAAAGTTTGGATCCGTGTGTGTGTGTTTGCGTGTGTGTGTGTGTGTGTGTGTGTGTGTGTTTCCACCCCACCGCTGCCTTGGTGAGAGATACCCCACCAACCTTTTTTACTCATTGCCCATCTCCTTACCTTACCCGCCCGTCCTTTGTGTGTATCCTCGTGTGTGTGTGTGTGTGTGTGTGTGTGTGTGTGTGTGTATGTGTGTGTGTGTGTGTTTTTCCACTCCCACTACCTTTCCTTACCTTACTCCCCCCCCTTGTCTCTTTCCATTTTCCGTCTCTCAATCTCTGTCTCTCACATCGGCTCTCTCCATCCGTGGGAGCGTGTTGCCCTTTGATCTGGTGACACTGGCTCATCTGTTATTTATGGCGGAGCGTTAGCGTCGACGGGCAGACATCAATAGCCGCGCGCGCTCGCGCCTAAACGCCGATATCCAGCGCCTCTGATAAAAACACGCCGGGGGGACACGGGGACCCCGTGGGACTGGCAACAGATGAAAGTGTGTGTGTGTGTGTGTGTGTGTGTGTGTGCGCATGTGTGAGTGTGTGTGTGTGCCTATTTGTTTTTGCATGTGTTTTTGTGTCGGTGTGTGTATAGCTCAATCACACGCTGTCAGTTCTCGATTTTTTAAGATGTGCGGCAGTCTCAGCAGAGCCGCATCTCTCCGTTCCGTCCTCCTTTCTTCCCTCTCTCTCATCCCTCCCTCCTTTTTGCCCTCCCTCCTTTCACTTCACGCTATCTCTCACTCTTTCATTCTGTTTGCACTGCTCGTCTCTCCCCTTCTGCCTCTCGCTCATTTTCCCTGTTTTGGTTTGCAGATACTAAATAATTGAAGCACCCCCTTGGGTGCCTTTCCCTCTTGTCTGATAGGGTTTAACTGGGTGAGCTTGGGTGTGAGTTGGTGTGTGTGAGAGTGTGTGAGTGTATGTGTGTGTGTATGTGTGTGTGAGTGTGTGTGTGTGTGAGAGAGAGAGAGAGAGAGAGAGAGAGAGAAAAGATGGAGACTGTATGTGTGTGAGTGAGCACAGATGTGTATGTGTCTGAACAAGAGCAAGTGTATATGTGTGTGAGCGAGAGCAAGTGTCTGTGTGTATGTGTGTGAGCAAGAGCAAGTGTGTGTGTGTGTGTGTGTGTGTGTGTATGTGTGTGTTTGTGTGTATGAGAGAGAGAGAGACGGAGTGTGT
>NC_085017.1:17542186-17562186 GCF_963854185.1 Sardina pilchardus
GTGTGTGTGTGTGTGTGTGGGCCACTTTGTTTGTGTGTAACACTGTCCCCTGTCCCTGTGCTTTCAGCTGAATAAGCCCCACAACCCAGAGATGGAGACACAGCCACTCAGCCACATCTACTACGAGACCGGCGGCGAGCCCGTCACTGTAAGCACCCCTACTTTGACCTCTGAACTCTGACATTTCACCTTTTGTAATGCAATCCGAGTGCCCACTCCCTCCCTCTGTCCGATAATGAGCCGAAATAACATGTAATCTCAGCAACCATTCAGTTGCTCTGGCATGCAGAAAAGAAACTGGTGTTCAGGCAGCACGCTGTAATTGTGTGCTTATTAGCATAATTTGTAATTGTGCACAATCTCTGCTCCCACATGAAATGTATAGTATTAGGATGTAAAAAATTTTTATGTTTTGGCCGCCTTGGCAATCTTCTCTTGCTTGAAAAGAGTTGAAAATACCTCATGGTGTGTGTTTACTGTAAGTGTGAAGTGTGTGTGTGAGCGTGTTAATGTGTGTGCGTATATGTGTGCGTATAGGCTATATGTGCATGTGTGTGCGTGTGTGTGTGAAGGTGAGGTTGAATCTATACACAGACTAACTGTGATGTCAAGGGACTTCACACTTCATTTATTAACACCTGAGATGGAGGTTCTCAATCCCTGCGATGTTTTTCCATCGACGCCGTCACCAGCATCTCAAGGAAACAATCTACTGCACCACGTGGGTGTGTGCATCTTTGCCCAGTTGTTTGGAAAGTTTTGACGTGCCTTGAAGTGCTCCGCCATCAGAGAGAGAGAGGAGAGAAGACAGAGAGAAGAGAGTGAGAAGGAATGGAGAAGAGAGTGAGAAGGAAGAGAGAGAGAGAGAGAGAGAGAGAGAGAGCGAGCTCGGTTTCCGCCGGTGTTACGGTAACCCCTTCGCTAAAATGCCCATTAATTGATTTTTACGCCGGCTGTGTGGACTCGCCCTCTGTTTGCTTTTGAGAGCGCAAGTCAAGACACTTCACGCTCATTATTCAATCTGCAAACAAGCTCGCGTTCGCCACGCCGCCCGCTCGAGCCACTTTAGCAAAAGGCCACCCCCTCCACAACAATGGCGTGCCAATCAAAGTCTAGTGGCAAGCGGCGCCGATGCTTTCTCGGGCAGGCTGTGTGTGGCACGGAACGGCGGATT
The DNA here is from genome assembly GCF_963854185.1 of Sardina pilchardus. NCBI lineage: Eukaryota > Metazoa > Chordata > Actinopteri > Clupeiformes > Clupeidae > Sardina > Sardina pilchardus. The sequence continues at coordinate 17,543,361 of NC_085017.1, forward strand.
GAGTTCTCAAGATCGTCGCGTCCGCACTCCTCTAATTGCGTCGCGTTTATGCGCGACGTCGACAATTATGCCATTTCTCGAACCGCGGCGGGGGCCTCGCGAAGCGGCACTTACAGGAAGGGTGCTGATTAGCATACTCGCATGCCCACGTGTTTGCGTCAGGCGTGCGGAGGAGGAGGAGGAGGAGGAGGAGGAGGAGGAGGAGGACGTACTGTAGCCTCGGCGGAGATGCATAATTCCCCCCCCCCCTGCCTGCGTGTTCCTGTTATGAATCGCGTTGCCCCAAGCAACAAAATGCGTAAAAAAAAAACGCTGTGTGGGGCATGTGTATGTATGTCTCTGTGTGTGTGTGTGTGTGTGTGTGTGTGTACGTGCACACGGTATGTATGTGTGTGTGTGTGTGTGTGTGTGTGCTTGTGCGTGTGTGCTGTGCGTACGGCATACAGTGATGCGGAGCTGCGTGCGTGGAGAGAGGGACGGGGGGGGCACTCAGCGAGGATCTGCGGCGTGAGAAAAGGCCAGTGGTGCGTGACTCCCAGGGATCACATGAACTATATATGCATCATGGGAACCATGGGAATGACACCGCCTTTGAATGGGTGCGCTCAACTGTGCCGTCTCCGCCGCTAACGCGCCGCTGTTTTGGGGTGGGGTGTATGGTGGCGGGGACGTGGGGAAAGTAAGTAGGTGTGTGTGTGTGTGTGTGTGTTTGGGGGGGGGGGGGGTATGGTGGGGGGACGTGGGAAGAGTGTGTGTGTGTGTGTGTGTGTGTGTATGGGGTGTATGGTGGGGAGACGTGGGGGGACGTGGGGAGAGTGTGTGTGTGTGTGTGTGTGTATGTGTGGGGTGTATGGTGGTGGGACGTGGGGAGAGTGTGTGTGTGTGTGTGTGTGTGAGTGTGTGGGGTGGGGTGGGGGAGGGGTGTTCGAGGGAGATTAACGTGATGAGCCAGTTATTTCATCTCCGCTGATAACCGTACAGCCAATTACCAGGCCTCCCCCGCTGTGGAGCGGAGCACAGCCCGAGTCTGTCACCAGCAGACAGGCGGGAGGCGGGCGCTGCCTGATTGCAGACCTGCCCCTGCTCGTCTCCCAGTCTGGAGAGAGACGCGTACAACTGAACTGAGACCTACTGTACTGTTCTTCATCTCAGCAAGGCACAAGGCAGTCGTGAAAGGCTGTTTGTCCCTGTTGTGTTGTGTTGGAGCCGAGCTGAAATGTGCACCTCCTCATCCAGTATCACCATGAGACGTTGCTCGTCTCTGCTGAGCGAGAACTGAACTGAGACCTGCTCCTCCTCACATGATAGTGATGAAAGACTCTTAGTCTCTGTTGTGTTCGAACTGAACGCAGAGCAGCGGTTCGACGTCTTGTTTCTGTATCATCATTTTCAAACAAGTTGTTGGAATTTTGTCTCTGAACTGCCCCGAGGATAGCGACTGATTGTGTGTTCCGGCCCAAGACCCGTGTGTGTGTGTTAGAGCTGATCTGAGAACAGACTGAGACGTGTGCTCTACTCTCTCTGTCTCTTTTGCAGGATCTGGATGATGAGGGCCACGATGGAGTCCCAGCCAATGGCAGCGGGCCGGCGTTGTGGGACGGCTCGGCTACCCACGTGCCCGCTGACGAGCACGCCGCGGCCGACGACTCCTACCCCGACGGCCCGGAGCCGCCACTGGCCAACAGCGGTGCTGCGGTGGCGCGCGGCGAGAGCTTCATGTCCGAGCCCATGCTGGTGTAGAGCGGTCTACGGGGGGCACCCCCAACACACTGCCACCCCCTGATCCCTGACCCCCGACCCCTGCCCCTCCGCCCGACGCTTCGACCCCGCGAGATGTGCCCACCTCGCCCTGTGCCCACCACGACTACGCAGGGGCCAGTTACAACTGTGGACTCAGACCCTCCTCTCCCCCCCACCCTACCGCTAATATCCGCCCCCCCCCCTTCTTCTGATGCTGTCCAACCCTTCCATTCAGTATTGCCAACTCTCCCACCATCTCCCCCCAGCTAAACATGAAACCAATGCAAAACATGGGACAGCTTGAATGTTTCATTGCAATCTCCCCTCAAGGTTAAATATCAACCCCTGATGGTGCCTGCAAGCAAGGCCTGTCATCTCTGGCTAGTGGCATACACTGAATGCCAAGAGTTGACAATACTGAGTGTGGATTTATTGTCGATAAACTGTACATCTTCTGATAAGGGTTTACACACACACACACACACACACACACACACACGTCTACGGCAAAGCACACAGTCAATTGTTCCTGCCCAATCATAAGAGACCATAACAGCTGCAAGTTTTTATGTAAAGTGTTCTGCGGTATAAGTGTATACTAGACGGTGAGAGTTCACAGCATACACAGAGCATATACAGAGGCGTAACGATGACAAGAGGTCGTTGTGAAAACCTATGCACTCAACAACAAGAGCTCCAGTGCATAACAACCCTCTCGACTGGCATCAAAGCGATATCAAAGCCGTGTATGCTGAGCTCTTCCGCATTTTATTAAGCGTTATTATTTGGGAATATTAGGATTGTTCGGTTTTGTCTTTCGGGTGACGGGGCAGCATAACCAAATTGTTTTTATTGTTTTATTCGTTTTAAGTTACTCAGCTGAACATGGGAGGGTATTAAATGACACGTTTTGTAAATACTAATAAGAAGTAATATATATTGTCAGGTACATATGTGCACAGAGTGTAGAAAAAAAAAAACAGACCAACAAAATTAAACAAAAATAACAATGCCATTGTTGTATGAAAAGAAAAAAAGTGTGCTTTTAATTTTAACGGGTATATTCTGGTTGTATGCTGATGTTTTCAGTATGAAAATGACTTGGACTTCAATTCTATATAATATGCATGGCATGATTGATGGCTTTTTAAAGAAAAGAACTAAAATGTGGATGCATCTGCCATTGTCCATGGGCTCTGTGGTTTCTCTTTCTTTGTTTTGTTCTCTCCATCTCCGCCTCTCTCTCTTGCAGTCAAAGCACAAACGAGGGAACAACAATAACAACAACAGCAACAACAACAACAACAACAACAACAGTTGTCGGGAACAAAAAAAAAATGTCAGAAATTGTACCTCCAGTCGTTAAAGAGGTGATCAATTTATTTCTCATTTTCTACATTTCTTTCGAGGGAGCAGCAGAATTGGCAGTGTTGACTCTTGTTTACATCGAATGTAACGCGTCCTCTCGTATAGACCCCTGCGGTCAGTTAACACACGCTTCTCGTCCCCATGCCACGCCTACAGTACAGTACATGCTCTTTCGCTCAATTGTGCTCGAATACAAGTTGGAGTCAAGCTAAATATAGATGGGAGAGCCTCCCCACGAGTCTAGCGACAGGTCAGACAGTCATAGAGGGGGGAAAACCCCACTGAAGTATTGATCCGGTTGAACTGTAGGGTCTGGCTTCTCCGAATGAACAGAAACAGGTCATAGAGGGGACCATCTGCTGTGGCACATACTGATGTACTGATGTCAGGTCTGTTGCGCCACATACTGATGTACTGTACAGATAGATAGGTGATAGGATGCATGAGAGAATGGAAGTGTGATGGGATTTAAGAGCGAATAGATGTACAGACATCAGATAATAGATAGACTGATGGGATCACACGCTCTCTATAAATAGGTATAGTGTGATATAGATAGATAGGTGGAGGGATAGATGGATAGATAGATGAATAGATGGATAGATAGACAGATAAATGGATGAAGGGAGACCAGTAGATGAGATGAATATATCAGCAAGTAATTCCACCGAAACATCTCACAGATAACTGTAGGACTAGACAGCTGACCTATAGCACAATTGATATACTCATCACACGCATGGCTTGACATTCTCTCTCTCTCTCTCCCTCTCTCTCTCTCTCTCTCTCTCTCTGTGTGTACCACACACGATGCACGTACTGTTCATGCTATAGCATTATGTTTAATCACTAGTATATTCTCCTTTTATGGGGCTGTCAAATGTCTGCATGCTGCGCAGTGCACAGTGACCCCAGCGCTAGCATTACAAACAAGTTGGATGGGTCTGCTACCATCAGACGGCAGTGTCAGACAATCACCGCATTGCACACACACACACCCCAAAAATGGTCAAAGGGAATAAGTTATATTTCTATCCTTTCCCTTATTTTGAACTGTGATATTCTATTTTAAAGATGTATTTTTTTTTTCTCGTTAAGATGTACTATAGGCTATATATATTGTTCCATGCTGTTATGAGTGTACGTTTGTGATCCAAGAGTGGATATAATGTATTATTGTACCAATATCCAGAAAATTTTCAACGACAATCATTTGTGACAGAAAATAATGATTAAGGGTATTGTCAGCTACCTGCTTGATCTGTACCTTACGTTGCTTATATTGAGTTGCTGAAACCATGTTATAAGTCTTGAACAAAATGAATTTCATAGCAGTTTAATAAGGCATTGCGCGTCCCTGGTTTATGAATCCATAAGGTTTTATGTTCTGATGCCAAAAACACAAACTGTGATTATTAGATAACACTCGCCGATATTGCTTCTCTCTCACCTCGTCGGATTGTGCTTCGCTGCTTCAGTGTCAACAACCAAACGTGCCTTGGTCACCTTTTATTTTTAGCTCTTGAAATGACGCATTGCATATTCTCTTCAATTTTACAAAGGTTGAGGTTATGCTCAGACTGCGTGGCAAATGCCAGACACTGGAGATCATTGTGATTGTAATTTTTTACGTTTTTTTTATGTTTTGATTTTGCTATGTTCATTTCTGATTGATCATTTGTTTTGTAAGCATTTTGAAAACAAGCGTGTTCTGTTTTATTGACTGATCATGGTGTTGTCCAATAAAAATGTGTAAGCCAAATCTAATCTCCCTTTTGGTCACTTCAATAGCAGACATTTCAAAGCAACACTTTTCCAACGTGCAGGGCGACCCAATAGACTGTGGAAACCTGCACACAAAAATGATGCTGAAAAGCCAATACATTGAAAAGCAACTCAAATGGATCATGTTCCTACACTGTACACCAAAGTTGCACTGTGCAATACCAAGTGTTGTGGGCAAGTAGTGACAATAACACAGATGCCATTCTCCCTATTATGAGTCAGTGTACCATCAAAATGTGTTTAAAGCTGTAGTTGGGAGGGAAAATAAACTATTGTGTTCCTTTTCAAGGGGCAGGATGGGGCATATTCTATATTAGCACCTTGCAGTTGCCAACATCATTGTATGCCAATCATACTATAAGCCGTACCAAACATTCTCAGATCAAACATTTCTATTCATGCATGACATTCCTGGTTCCAAGTTTCGAGGTTATGTTTTGGCAACATAATTATTGATCTGAATGTGCTGTTTCCACAAGCCTTTTAGCTACCCCACAGCTCCTGTCGACTTTCCCAGTGCATTTGTAGCCTGTTTGGACGCAGTGGTTTGGACGCAGAAGTTTAGGTCTATACGTTTCTTCAAAGGTCAGAGTTAGCATTGAGGTCATGTAGAACGGCTCTGCTGTAACTGTGAGTCTTCGTGCCGTGCACTTTTCCCCCCTATTTCCTCACTGTAAAGGCGACCTTATGCCTGTCACAACACACGGATCAATTCTTTAGATCCGTTGTATTGTTTCTCATCCTTCGCCCGCCGCTAACCCTAAGGGACTCCGGCAGCTCATGGAAGACAGGAAGACGGCCTGTCAGAGTCATCGCACGCTGACGTACTTCAGAGTCACGTTGGCATGGCCTCTCTCTCTCTCTCTCTCTCTCCGTCGCCTGCTGTTTGATGTAGGCGTGTGGCAATGGCTGGATATCATCTCCTAATTAGCACACTAAGAAACTCCCACAAGCCATAAAAGATCTGAGGCTGATTCTGATTGATGGTCACAGCTTAAGATCTTCAAATACCTGGATGAACCTCGATAAGCAGCACATCTGGGAGTCCCAAATGCAAGAAAGGGGAGGGGGGGCGTTTAATATATCGGTCCAGAGGAAATCGGAGTGCGGCCATTTGGTGTATTTTTGTTTAACCTTTGAGTGTGTGTGTGTGTGTGAGAGAGTGTGTGTGTGTGCGTGTCTGTGTCTGTGTGTGTGTGTGTGTGTGTGTGTGTGTGTGTGTGTGTGTGTGTGTGTGTGTGTGTGTGTGTGTGTGTGTGTGTGTGTGTGTGTGTGTGTGCGTGTGTGTGTGTGAGTGCGTGTGTGTGTGTGTGTGTTCAGCCGGCAGGAGTTTGGCCCGCGCGGCTATAGCCACAGTGGCCCTTACCGCTCCCTTCTCCTGAGGAATCCCTGGCCATTTGTGACAAAGCCTCTTTGGAGACCTGTCAGCACACATTCGTTAGCCCCTTGCTTAATTAATGACTCGGGTCCCGGGGCCCTCCCCGTGATGAGATGCTTTGTGAGCGGGGAGATTGCTGGGTGTCACGAGCGGTCACATCAGCGCGCCGATGCACAAGGAAGTGACGGAGGGCGGAGCGGGGGGGTGGACTGAGGAGGGGTATGGAAGGGTGATTAAATGTTTATCATCATAATGTGCAATCAGAGACGGGAGGAGGGGAGGAATCCTTACGCTCTCAGTTTAACCTTTGACTGCTCAATCTGATCAGGCGATGGAGAAGGAGGAGGAGGAGGAGGAGGAGGAGGAGGGGGTGGGGGGAGGTGGATTGATGGGTGGATGAAGGACAGAGGAAAGATCTCATGAGGCTGGAGGGTAAATGATGGAGAGAGTGTGGTTAGCGAGGAGGAAAGAGGACAAAATGCCCATGGGAAAAGAACAAAATATATATATATATAAAAATATAAAGAGCGAGAACACAAAAGGTAGAGAAGAGTGCCCTCTGCTGGTGGTACACACACACACACACACACACACACACACACACACACACACACACACACACACACACACACACACACACACACACACACACACACACACACACACACACACAGAGACACACACAGAGACACACACACACACACACACACAGATATATACACACACACGCGCACACACACAAGCTGTCTGAATGGATACAACAACAAATCCAAGCAAGTCCCAATACATAAAATCATGAGCATCCATTCTTATGCTTATTAGAATAGCAGGGGAGAAGTCTTAAGGACTCTGGCTAAGTCTCTTCACAGCGGTTTGTAACCCTGTCTCACTATTTAATAATGCCATTATTTGCACACTAGATCCAGCGGAATGGGGGAAAATGGGCTGTAACTGCAGCGAAAAAAAAGACTCCTCTGTTCCTGTTGTGGCTCCTGGATGAATACACATTGAACTGAGCTGACACTGAACATCCATTTCACCTGCACACTCTCTCCGGCTCACAGGGCCGACAAGATCTCATCCGAGATTTCTTTCAGCGCGTCGTCGTCAGCCCCAACCGCGGTTGGCTCCGTCGGCGAAGCGAACGTCGTTCCGCTCAATTCCCTGCGCATGAATGCCACCTGATCATCAAACACATGCGGCGCGCGTGCTGTACTTGTTGTTGTGCTGGGAGTTGTTGGGATTGAAAATGGCGACAGAGGAACGCAAATGTAAATGTTTCAATACATCAAATGAGAGCTTTTTTGGCCCTTATCAGATGAGATATCTCTCACAGAGGAAGAAGACCTTCCTAGTGTGACTGCTTTGATCTCTGCCATATGAATCCACAGCAACATGTACCCGAGGATATATGTGTGTGTGTGTGTGTGTGTGTGTGTGTGTGTGTGTGTGTGTGTGTGTGTTTGTATGTGTGTGTGTGTGTGTGTGTGTGGGTGTGTGTGTGGGTGTGTGTTGCGGTGGCTTTCATCTGGTGTCTGTGTGTTGCTGTTTGTATGATGTTCTCGTGTTACAGGGTAAGTGGTTTGAGCCTGCTTGCATCACGCTCCTCTTTCAGGCCTTGAATAGGAACATCATACTGTTTTTTTTTTCTCCTTCGGTAATGCCCGCAAAGGCTTGGCATCAAAGAAGCAGGGGACTTGCATCAGTCCCAGATGAAAGTATGAATATTACAGCCGGTCTTTACAAAGAGATGGGATTTTCAATAAAACTGGGATGAGGAGGAGGGGAGAAAGTGAGCGCAAGACTCCATCCCTGTCTGAAGTATGTCCTAATGGAATAGGTTAAACTCATGAATTGATTAAGTTAAACATAAGTAAAAGCTACAGTGGCTCTTCCCTATCTTTCTCTGTCTCTCTCTCTCTCTCTCTCTCTCTCTCTCTCTGTCTGTCTGTCTGTCTGTGTGCTTTCATTTCCCCAGTCTCAAGTACACCGTCAGATGGATGATGATGACACACCTGGTGCTGTGTTCATTTCAGTCTATGAAAGTGCATGTATTGATTTTTTTCCCCCCAGAAATGTATTTTAAGTATATTTCATCAGGTAAGAATAAGATACTTGGAAATTATACCAGTCACAATTATACCTACTGTGGCTATGTGCCAAAGGGGAAAATATACAGAGTAAAACGTGTGTCCCCTCAAAACCAATTTGAATATGTTGTATTTGCATTTGAATTGGCAAATTTGAGCAATTGTATTGAGAAACCAAATTTGAATATAGTATGCTGATAGTGATAGATACATATCTCCGATATTGTTTGTTAGTTGGTAAGGAGGATCCAGAGACGGCTCACTGAGTGGACGCTATCTCTCTTTGGCATCTACTGTAGAGTGCTATGCACGCCTCTCTAGTCACACGCTGAAGGAGAAGGAAGCTCCCGTGCTGTGATCACAATGGATCTGCACTTGGTTGCTCTTTCTTAGCGAACTGCTGTTTTTGTCTCGGTAGACTGAAATTGAATTGCACGGTGCGAAACTGAATGTGAAAGTGCAAAGAGCACTTCAGTGAGGATAATTCGTGTATCTGAGCAAATGTGTTTCATTTCAAAAATATTATATTGAATTTCAAGTTGACTGGGATTCAGTTCTATCTAATGAATTCAATTTTTAGCATTTTAGGTTTCTCAATACAACTGCTAAAATTTGCCATTTCAACTGCAAATACAGTTGACACAGGTGACACAAGTTTTAGAATTAAATAAATTATACACAATGATCCTATGTTCTTATTTAAAATAATGAACACTTGTGATTTCGTTTATATGACTTTACTTGGATAATCCACACAGAGATTTGATATAATCTGTTAAGATTCAAGTTCAGAATCTAAAGTTTTTGAACAATTACTGAACATCACCTTACAGTAAAAAAATCCAACCCCTAACTTTAACCTTAACCATGAACTGAGGCTCACAGTTGTGGATAATCAGAGCATAGATAGTCTGTGGGTTAAGTGAAATCATTATCACTACAGTATAGTCTTCAGAAGGATGTGTAGCGTTCCATACTACAGAGAATTCTGAACTAGAACCATACCAAAACTGTTCCAGGGTCAGCTCGGGAACCTATGGAACTAGGAGGTAAACTAATGAAAAAATAAAATAAAAAAATAACTGGTTGTTTGTGTCCGTCATGATCTTGGACCTCAAGTTAAGCAAGCAAGCAAGCAAACAAATAAATAAATAAAATCCAAAACTGATTTGTAAAATAAGTCCTGTGCGAGTGAGTGGTGGTGTCTAATACATGCTGCATTTTTGTCTTATCTGCAGGCCCTCCAGAGTCGGTGCGAGGCCCAGGCCTGCAACATTATCAGCTCCAATAACGAGAGGACATCTGTGTTGGTGTGCCTTGTTAGTCAAATAGCATTTGTTAGATTCATAACGATATTTCCTCACACAACTGCATATCATACAAGATATGTGCTTTGTGCAAATGAATGTCCCTATATGCCTCTAAAGGAGATGGACACGAGGTAGTGTTGGTAGTGTTGCCTGACCTGGCTTGTTTTCCATTCATCACACTCTGGGGTAATAAATTACTCAATTACTGGGGGAATGTGACTTGACTCTGGCAACCGCTCTCTCTCTGATTACTCCAGCCAGTAAGGCAGAGCGCACTACACAAAGTGCACAGCTTGAAAGTGTAGAAATAAATGGCTTCCATCTAAATCAGCCTGTTTTCATTACCTGTCTTCACTTGTTACAACACATTTTTTTTTTTTTTGTCATAACAGAGTAATGAACATCCACCTACTCATAGCCGGAATCCGCTAAGCAGCTCGACTGCATTTGTCTCCGTCACCGTCTGTTTAATTAGAGCCAATCTACTTGACTTGGCTGTAAATCCTCGGTGAAAACGAATATGTGCCGTGAAAGGATGCTGTGCTCATTACCTTGCTCGCAGAGGCAACACAGAAGATTGGATTGCAACCCGCAAAAACACATTCATTACACAAATGGGTGGCCTTGATAAGTAAATACGATTACCCACATGGACGGACATGGCGAGAGCTCCCTCCAGCTAAGGCCTGTCAGTCAACTACACCAAGGTTATTAAATGTAAGAGGTGAATCTTAAACATGAAAGAGCAATGTGGTATGATGGAGTTTTGTTCGATATTACAGCACAGTACGGGGTTTGTCAACATTCTAGAGACATTCTAGCTGTTTCTGTCGTTCAGATCTGGAGGCAAGACATATGGAACCCTCCCAAGGGATGAGTAAAGCAGGGAGAAGATTGGAGGGAGGGAGGGAGGGACAGAGAGAGATAGAAAGAGAGAGAGAGAGAGAGAGAGAGAGGGAGGGAGAGAGAGAGAGAGGGAAGGTGGGGTCTAAAGATAGCACAGTACAGTGAGGGAGAGTGTGGTGAGTGTGTAAGATTAGTCATCCACTGAAATATTGCATCTGTTCTCATGAAGAGACTGTGCTCTCTGTGTCCAGTGTTCACCCAGGCCACGCCATAGAGCAGCGCTATAGAATCCTGCCCGCTACGTGCACTATGAGAATGACTATCAGATGAGAGAGCAAAGCATGAGGTGGAATACGAGGGGAGAATGTCGAGTTTGTCAAAACAAAAGTGCAGCAGAAGGCTGCAGGCAGCACTCAGCGCAAATGCCTGCCCAAGGCCTATTAATCCGGAATCCAAGGCTGGGGCCGAGAACAGGGGCTCTTGCCTCTCTGAATAAAAATCATTCTTTCCTAGCACTTATGGAAGATTTTGAACATTCCTGTAAGGGTTTGCTTTTAACGTGCTTCTATCAGTGATCGTGATTTAGATTTAGGGTTATATTGTAGGATAAATGGGGGAGAGTACTCTTAATGTTGACTGCTAGTTGATCTAGTAGCATTTCGTGGAATGTGATAATGGATTTAAAAAAGAAGAATGCTCTGTGTTTATAATGACACTGTATTTCATATGTCTCTCTGCACTTTAGGAATATGCTTCAATTCTTGGAGTCTGAATGACTGAAAATGGCTGTGAAGAATATTGCTGGATTTCATGTGTTTCTTCACAGTAATGTTAAAATAACTGCCATCCTCATAGTCGGCAGTTTAGCATAACAATTGGGCACTTTATGGCAAAAGCATAACATTTGGCAGAAGAGCCAAGAAAGAGGGTTTAATCCGATTTCCAAATGTTGGCACCACAAACGAGACCCTAAGGGGCAATGGTGACCCTTTTGAAATGTCTATCCCATATTATATGGTTACACAAAAATACAGCCTACCATAAGCGTACATTTCAACACATAAATCAAAAGAAACATGTTATCTTGGTGTGCACCGATAGTACATCACATCAACTGTTTGTCTTGATCAATTCTTTGTGTTTAAATGGGTGTTGAATAGGAACATGAAATAAACATGAAAAAAGAAAAACAGTGAATGACCAATTGGGAAATGTATTCCCATTTCAAACACATGTTTGCCTTAGTTGCAACATAGCCTTTGTGTATTACAGTAATCAAGGTGCCATTGATTTGCTCTTTCACCACAAATTATTTGCACTAGGTAAAAGTCCCTGTCAAGTTTTCCATTTAAAAATAGTACACGTCTCTTGATAAATGTTTTCTGACACATCTTCTATCACTCTGACCAACCATCTAGACAGGCTCCTACAGTACATGTTCTCTAAGTTTTCACTGTGGAAAAACTACCGTTTTCATTTAGTTGGGGTGTTGAGATCTAGGGCTGCAGTCTGGAGATCTATGTGGAAAACCAACAGAACTTTTTTTTCTACCACACTGGCATTCCATCAAGTCTTTGCTCACTCCATCTTGCACCAACTCATTCAAATGCGAACAAGAAATGAGCACAATTCCTCAGTGGCTCTAAAGAAGAACTGAACACGATGGAAAGGGGGAGGAGGGGGGGAGAGAGAGAGAGGAAGGGTGATACAGAGATGGACAGAAACAAGAGCTATAGCAGCATTGGAAAGCAGAAAGAAGAAGAGGATGAAAAGAATAATAAAACAAAGGTTGAAGAGAAAAGGAGAACAGAGTAGGGACTCCAGGCTCACCTGGAGATGGAGAGGCAGCTGCTATACTGAAATGAAAGGGGGTACCATGACCTGAAGCTACTGTAGGGTAGCAGCACCTGAGTGGGACTAGAAGCAGTAGCCAGTAGCTGTGCCAGTGTGTTATTAGCATGCAGCAGTATGGACCATAAGCCTCGGAGTCTGGCAGGAGAACAACAGCACCAAAGCCAGCTGCCAAGGACTGAGCAATGGGGAACGCAAGCTAATCAGGAGCTAAGACTGGTTCTGGGACCGAATTCTTCTGAAGCTACCAGTCTCACACTGGTCCTTCTGCTGCAGAGAAATAATGGATCTGAGACAGTCAGTACTAGCGAGTGGTCTGGACAGTCGCTGCTGTTCCATCAGTTACATTCTCTGAAGTGTCTCGAGACAATGCTCAATTTGAGATAATGGTGCCATTTAAATTCCAGTAAATATTACATGAATTGAGTTTCAGAGAGCAGAATATTCTGGCTTGGACTGGGTCTGAATATTCCTTAAGTTAGTGTCCCTAGACACTGATCCAAGTCAGTTGGCTTACCTGAAAAAAAAAAAAAAAGAGGAAATCTTGACCCCGAGACAGTCGATTACTGTGGCTTAGTGTAGTGTTCCATTGGAACATATTATGGATTCCCTTTTGAGTATGACTATGAGTGAATAGGAACATCATGGCCAAACCACTGGCTGCTGCTGCTGATTCAAAGCTTTTTTGGGTCTGCAAGGCAGGGGGAACGATGTGCAGAATGCCTCTGCCAAACCCACATTCACTGCATTCACTGAGGTCTGGATCTATTCCACTGGATTCCTATTGGGCTGGGGCGTAGCTCGAGTGTCAATACAAATCACGTAGAAAGTGCTTGCATCAGCTGGGCTGCCACCTCCAGATTGCTAATTGCTAATAAAATGGATCCCAAAGGCTGTCATGAAAATATTTCAAATGTCCTGATTGTCAGCACCTTAATTAATTACCACAATTTACTGACTGGGTGGGTTAACATTCATGCTGTATCTCTGAAATATGAATACATCGGTTTATATATTTTTAGTTTCTTTAAAGGGACACTTCACTGATTAGCGTTAAGTTTTGTATCTTTAGAAAACCAGTCATGTTTTTGAATGGTCGTGCATCATTCCCTCAGTTTGCCTTGAGATGGGAGAAATATGGATTTCAATGTTGGACTTCCTGCTTTCAATGATGTAAAAATCATCATTTTACATAATTGAAAGCAGGAAGTCCTATGTTTCATTGAAATCCTTATTTCTCCCATCTCAATCATGCTAATTGATGAAGTGTCCCTTTAATATGTTCAACCCATTACCTTATTGTTTGTTTTTATTTTAAATTGATTAACCTCGTCGTCAACTGTAAAACACTTTGGTACAGTTCTTGTTGTTTAGAAATGTGCTTCATACAGTACAGTCAATATGACCTGACTAACTGACACCAGGTTCTGTCATCTGGAGTAGAGACTCTTTTCACAGAGAAAAACACTCCAATTACCCATTAAATATCTCATCAGTCTGTTTTTCCCACCATTTTCCTTGAGTGATTAGTTTCAATGCTCTGTAAAGTGCCTTGAGAGAACACTCTGTTGAAAGTGCTTTAAATAGAGTTGAAATTAATTATGTGAATAGTGTCAGGCGCTCATCTGATGGTGATTGTGATTGGGAGGGTCGAGAGGCATGGCAACATGGCTGGCAATTACTCATCAACAGCTCTGGTCAAAATTAGATGCACCACATACTGTAGCAATACCACATGGTGTAACTGCTGCATGCTGTTGTCACCTGTTACACAAAGAAAATTAAGCGCATTTCATGTTCTCTTCATGCAGTACTCCTGCAACTCTTTATAAGCGGCACAAGCTGAACTGCTTAAAGTGCTTGAATATCCACTTCAGGTACAGTATGTATGTGCGTGTGTGTGTGTGTGTGTGTGTGTGTGTGTGTGTGTGTGTGGGTGGGTGTGTGTGTGTGTGTGTGTGTGTGTGTGTGTGTGTGTGTTTCTCTCTCTCTCTTTCTCTCTCTCTGGGTGTGTGTGTGTGTGTGTGTGTGTGTGTGTGAATATGCAGATTTATTGTGAAATCAAGATACTTTGGGCCTCCCACCCATCCCACACTAAAAACAGTGAGTGACTCCAAGTACCCTGTGCATTTACCTACAGTACAGGACATGGAAGACTTTGACTGTTCTTAGCAGAAAACATGTTTACCCCCTATTTGCAGTGTACCATACCGGAAACAACACAAAGAATAGGATGTACAGGGGGATCATTTTAACTGATGATGAAAGATCACAACAGTGCAGTTTTGCATAAATTTCACTAGCTCCTCTAAAACAAAAAGACGACCCACATCCTATGAGACAGATGAAATATTTTGCACAACCCCCTTAATGTAATGTAAATACATTACATTTAATGTAAATATTTTGTACAACCCCCCATGTCACACAACATGTTAAACAACTTGATGTGTTCAATTCAGAATATTTAGGATAAATAATGTAGGCTATGTCACATGTAAAGACCCTCCAATTATTGCTCCAATCTCCCTTATAGTCTGAATCTGAAACTAAATGTCTTCATTCACTAAACCGCAAGACTCAAAAGGAATCTGACTTCGTAAGTAGTAGTAGCAGTAGAAATAGTAATATTGTTACTGTTGTTTGGGGGCCTTTTTGAATTTATAGGAGCCTTAGGGTCTCAGTAGTCAGTGGGGTTTACTTTGACAGGTTTTCTGTACCTGCCTGCATGTATACTGTATCTGGGTCTAAATGTAAAACGTCTGCATGGTACTTAAGTAAGGGATAATGGACTCTACAAAGTTAATACACACTGTTCTAGATGGTAAAACGGCCTGACGCAAATGCCCAGATCCACATGTGCACATCTATATTGGTCATAGTGGTCCAAGGAGCTTTCTAAATGTGTTAGTTCAGTTGCAGTGCCCCCTATGGACAGAATAGCATGAAATTGTGGGAAACTGAACTGTGGCATTGATTCAGCATATCAACATTTTTGTAAACGTTGAACCATAACATCACTAGATACCGGCACATCATATGGGTCTTGAGATAGTGGAAAATGATTGTTGCATCACATGGATGGAATTTCATGAAATAAAGAACATGCTGCCGCATGTCAAATTCTATTATCTGAGGCCAAATGGAAACATGTATCTGTCGCTTGAGATAGAAGTACATTTCTACTCCAGATCGAATTTCACAAAACGTTGTGAGCCCTCAGAGGTTATCAAAGTGATTTCTATGTCCTCACATGAGATCACTAATCACTGCATTCAATGTGGTCCATGAAAGATAGGAATGTCATCTCCCGTTGGCCTGAAAGGACTTAACTGGGTGAACCCACACAAACCTGTTGGCAAATCTGAATCTGCTCTGCAGGTCAGCCTGGAAAGGTGCCCGTTGATGTCCCTGTCTGAATCACCAAAAACCCAGGAACCTGTATTTTCTTTGGAATTGAGTAAACAACTGCATTGAAAAACATTGTTTAAGAAAGATGTGTTTTTGCACTTCTGCAACGATTTGGTAACAGTTTGGTAACAATACTCCAATTTAAGTTGAATTTCACTGAAGGTCACGGATCTGGAAGACATAAAATGGGAAGTTTGGAAACGGATGTCAGTTATCTCCTTGCCAGACGGACCTGCAGAGAGAATTCAAATTTGCAATCCAGTTTGTCTGGCTTCACCTATGGAATAATACTTTAGCCCTGACTATTTGTTTGTGTAATTAGTGCAGCTGGTGGATGTTGAGAAGTCATGCTGTCTCCCTTGATGCACATCACTATAAATAAATATTTGTCCTAGCATTGCCTGACTGGGTATTCATTCATCAGTGGTGTCAGAATTATCCCAAATACTTAAAAAATGTTGCAGTCTTGGCCGTAATGGTTGGCGAGATTCGGGCGGCTCAGTGCAGGACTGGTCCCCAGGAAACAAATCTTATTTTCCTTATGCCCACCAAGTTTTAGGTTGAGGTGTTCCCAGAATAACCAAAAATTGTAAAAAAAACAAAAAAAAAACACCCTCCGACAAAACACGCTGTGCAAACGCTTCAACAGCCTGGAGATTCCATTACACTGAGAAGGCACCATCACCAGAAAACCATTAACCAAAATAAAGTACGGTCTGATGGCAATTACGTCTGCCAAATTGGTTTGCTAACCTCTTTCAAATTAGTTTTTCTTGTTAGAGTCAAAAGTGATTACAAATGGCTTACATTTAATGTTTCAAATATTCACCAAAAATCAACAAAAACATATTTCCTCATTTTGATTGCTGTAGTAGTAGCCAGTAGTGCTTCTTTTCCTTTTTACTGTAGGTTCAGGTGTTCCCAGAATAACCAAAGATTGCAGGGAAAAAACCCTCCGACAAAAGCTATACCATGCTGTACCAACACTTCAACAGCCTCTTGGAAGATTCCATTCCACTGAAAAGGCACCGTGACCAGAAAACCATTAACCAAAAGAGAGTAACATGGACTGATAGCAATTATACTTACCAAAGTGGTTTGATAACCTCTTCAAATTAGTCTTATTTACATTCAAGTTTTTCTTAGAGCCAAAAGTGATTACATATGGCTTACATTTAGTTCTGAAATAATGGATTTGATGTGTCTTTAATTTTTGCAAAGTAATGATATACAGCTCTGGAATAAAATAAAGAAACCACAAAAAAATTTTCTGATGTCATCCTGCAGTTGCTGAGTGACATTCGAATAAGTCGATGATCATATTGAAAATAGAGACCCCATGGCAACTTTGAAAATGAATTCATTCAAATGTCACTCAGTCACCATAGGGTGGCATCAGGAAAATGTGTATTGTGAGCAGAAGAGCTGTACATTTCCCCCTACATACTACTAACCAACCTATGGCTTATGGACATATTCATGTACAGTAGGTGTAGATTAGCCTATAACTTTAACCACTCATTTTTAAGTCAATATGTCATATGCAAATGTTATACAGTATATGTGTGTATGCATAAAGCATAATGTTCGCCATATGGCTTTGTATTCAGCTGAGCCTATGTGTTGCACTCCCACAGGGAAGTGACATTTGGCTCCACATCTGTCAGTGGTTGGAGGGATTTTAATGTACATAATTACAATATTCTTGTATCCTAATCTGTTGCTGTGGCTCAGGGATCGTCTGGTCTGGTCTGGTCTGCGTCTGTCACGAAAGGTCCGCCGGCCATGCATCATCTTGTCAGGTTTCTCTTTCATCTCTGTAGTGCTTTTATTGTCAGCTGCTGTAACGGTATCTTCTTCTTAGTGAGATGTAATCACACTGAGTTGATTGTGCAAACTCTGAATAGCATACTTTGTGCACTTGACTCTTCTCTTTCTATGTTTTTTTAATGTCTGGATTATGGCCTTATTAAAGCATCACTTAGCTCCATAATCCTTTCATACACGTCTTATCTATATCCAAGGCAGTGACCAAGTGATTTTTATTCATCACAGCATGCAGATTTTGTGCTGAATGTGTGATCTTCAGACCATCGGAGAAAACTCATGTGCATTTTCGTTGACTCAAAAAGTTTTGAATTCCTAATAATCAGGTTGATATTTTATATGTACATACATTTATGGAGTAACTGATGTACACAGAGCTGACTGAACAAGATTTACTCCAGATGGGTATTTCTAACCATAAAATAGCATCCATTAATAATAGCATGATGCAATAATATGAAGCATCAAGACAAGAGAATGTGGCATATTGATAGTGTTGCAATGTCAATAAAAACTCAAACCAAAACCTATGCCATAATTTGTCATGGTACACTCATGGCAACATCATATTCATTCTTTAAACTGGATGAAGGGTGGCTATGTTGTCTCGGCTAATTACCATGTATGTCTTCCCGTGCGTTTATGTTTTGGATATGTTTTGAGCCCAGACAAAGTGAGCTCTCAATACTGTAAACACATTTTTATTGGAAGGCTAAGACAAGAGGGAAGATGTGAAACATAGTCAATATAGATTTAAGCTATGTAATCTGCGCCTTTGTGATCTGATTTAGGATGGCATATGTAGTTTCTACTAATCGACATTTGTAGTGGAATAAAATAAAAGTTGTATAGCCTATCACAGATAATTTGCTGGCCTTGGTCGATAGGTGTACACTTCACACTTATACCACTGGGTGTCGCTCTTTTTCTGATTACAGGACCGGATTGCCATGATATAACAACTAACTCCCGCGGTCAAAACACGCAAAACACGCTACAAATTAGGCTAATCGTTACATTTGTTTA
The DNA here is from genome assembly GCF_963854185.1 of Sardina pilchardus. Classification (NCBI taxonomy): domain Eukaryota; kingdom Metazoa; phylum Chordata; class Actinopteri; order Clupeiformes; family Clupeidae; genus Sardina; species Sardina pilchardus. The sequence goes on from NC_085017.1 coordinate 17,561,993, forward strand.
TTTAAATACTGTAAATCAAAGAACTGAACTAAATTTCCATCCAGTGTGCTAAATATTTGGCGTGGTGAGGAAATGAAACGACCAATACAAATTTAACCGACAGAGGGCGATGTCTGTATTTGATATGGAACTGGATATAGTAGGTGAGCGAATGCGGCCTATCGCCAATAGGCTTCCTGAGTGTGTGTGTGTGT
>NC_085017.1:17564686-17567186 GCF_963854185.1 Sardina pilchardus
CTGTCTCTCCTTCTCTCTCTCTCTCTCTCTCTCTCTCTCCATCTCTCTTTCTGTCTCTCTCCATCTGTCCCCGACTGTCTCTCTCCTCATCCTCATACTGAGCCCTGCTGTCTCCACTAAAAGCCCATTCTAATTGTGTAGACTTGTGCTGTGGATTACAAGCGTGCTATTATTATTGTATAAGACTGCATTCCCACATGGGGGGGGGGACACAATAGAGATGCCAATGAGGTGACCAGTCCAAAGGCAGTCTGCATATGTGTCTTGTTCTCCTCTCCGATGGAGGCTCGTGGCAGAGGCTTAGAAGGGGTTAGAGAATGAGTCACTGTGTCTCACATGGGTGGTGTGTGAGTGGTGTGTGTGTGCACTAACATGTTTGAGTTCTACGGCGTGATGAAATGTCATTCACATTGATCTGTTCTCAAAGCCTGCAGCAGAGGTGGGAGAGATTGCAGTCAGTGGAAGAGATGTGCGGTGATTTTCTGAAATGTTGTTAGCTGTGTCTTCATTAACGTTCTTGCTTGTGCTTGTAATCCTGATCAGACATGTGCTCCGAGTAAAATGGTTCTTCAGTTTGTTATTTCAGGAATTTTAGAAACAGCTGCTGAGGTTTTAGTTGGATTTTTCTAGCCCAAGGTAAACACTAGTGATTAATTTGAACCTTGAACGCTTCTTTTGTAGAACATTGATGGAGCATACCAGACAAAGTTTTCTTGGCATTTCATCATAAGATTGCAGTAAGACCCAGAAAAAGACAAGACAGGAACTCCTTTTTACTTTCTTCAACCCTGTGCCTTTTACACAAAGCTCCGGCTCGACAAGTTCAACAGTTCCGGGGTCAGTTATATGTTCTGGATACAGTTATAAGTGGGTTTAGCCCTTTGACGGCCTGCTCAGTGGAGCATGGAGCTGTTCCCAGTTCATTCATGATGCGAAGGCTCGTAGAGGGAGCAGCGCGGGGCTGATGATGTCACGGGCCCACGCTGGCCGCCTCCTACAGGACTGGTTATGTAACGCTACGGTGTGCTCTGTGATGTCACCGAGATTGATTAGGCTTTCTGCCCCCGGGGCCTTTTTTTTGTGAAGGTGATGTGTGTGTACGTGCCTGTGTGGGTGAATGGTGTGCGTAAAAGGATGTAAGAGTGTGTTTGTGTGTGTTTGTGTGTGTGTGTGTGTGTTGTGTGTGTGTGTGTGTGTGTGTGTGTGTGTGTGTGTGTGTGTGTGTGTGTGTGTGTGTGTGTATGTGTATGTGTTTGTGTGTGTATGTTTGCGTACATATAGGATATGTACATATCTTTGTCAGTTTCTGCCTCTTCATATGCAGTGTGGGCATACTGTATGTATCTGACAGTGTGTGTGTATATGTGTGTGTGTGTGTGTGCAAGTCTTGAGTCTATATGTGTGTGTTTGTGCCTATATGTACGTATGTGTGTGTGTCGTGAGTGAGACTGCTTTCTGTATCAATGCCAGTCTTCCCCACCAAAGTCACGTGACCGGCCGGGTAGGATGTGGTCTCTTAGCAACCACCCCTTCTTCGTTTCACTCTCTCCCTCTCTCTTCACTCTTCCCGTGATTCCCCTCTTCTCTCTCTCTCGGGTGAGTGGGCGCGCGGGAGATGGAGATGAGCGAGTGTGAGGTATTTATAGCGACGAGGGGAGAAATCCGTGTTGGCTAAAATTAAATACTCCGTGTTCTCTCTTCCACCCATCAGCCTCTCTATCCCCCTTTCTTCTCTCTCTCTCTCTCTCTCTCTCTCTCATTATGGGGTTCTTTCCTTTACTCTCTCTCTCCATCGCTACCCCTCACACCTCCCTTGGTTGGTTCAGTTCATTCATGGAAATGACGATGGTTGAGAGGGATCATGAGATGGCTTACAGGGTAAGACAAGGGAAGAGTAGAGTTATGTAATGGTTTATCAACCAAAAGAAATGACTTCAATGGCTGACGGAAGAGAAAATGATCTGAAATCGGTACAGAATAGAATGATTCATTACATAGATATCAGTGGTCATCATAAGAACTGAGAACTAATGCGCAGGGCTCACAGAAAATACTGGGATTGTCTGATTCCCATGTTTGTAACACAGCGTGTTGTGCTGTTGTGTTTATCATGGCTGAAATTGGGCTCTGAAACACACAAGGTGGCATTGGTCCCCATTAAATCATCTGTATCGCCTCGGCCCTGACGCTTCAGCCACTGAACTGGAACTTTTTTAGATGGAATTTGAAGATGGAGTGTTTTGGGGAGGAAACAAGTGTGTGTGTGTGAGCGGGCGTGTGTGTGTGCGTGCATGTGTGTGCGTGCTTGTGTGTGCGAGTGCTGCACACACGTGTGGATTTCAATTAGTGTATAGGTGTGGAGAGTGTGCGCAGTAGATGGATGCCATTGATTGGCGGAGTGTACTGGAAAGATTGATTGGGCTCCTCATCTCACTTTGTTCTTCTAATTAAGAGTGAGAAGGACAAAGGTGAACACACATGCACACACACACACACACAC
>NC_085017.1:17574686-17589686 GCF_963854185.1 Sardina pilchardus
AAATAAATAAATAAATGGAACAGTGAAACAGTGAGTGGTGGTTCAAAGTGGATCTGACGTCGGCCATTTTGATTTGTTTTGAAAGACTACTGTGTGACTGCTAAACTGCCTTGAAGGGATGCAGTTAAACTATGCAAATGTTTTACTCTGACCTTGTTTATAGAGAGAGGGAGAGAGAGAGAGAGAGAGAGAGGACGAGAGGACGAGAACACGGAGGTGTCTAAAACTGATGAAAGAGCCATGAAATCAATTCCAACAAATGAAGGGATTTGCTAATGTGATAAAAGACTCCAGCAATAATCTAGTCATGCTGATAAAAAAATGCCTGTTTAATTATCTCAGTGTCAGGGGAATATGCCACTGAGGGCACATACATCACAGAATAATGTTATAGACTTAGCAGATATGACTGATATTGTTATTGGATCAGAGATCATTCTGGAGTACGATTCTTCCATTCTTTACAGTGTCAACCCCTTTGAACGTGTGAATGCAGATAAAACACAGATACCACTGACAGTTGAATTACTCTGTTTGAATAGATTGCATAAAATGCTGTTTGAGTGTAATTTGGTGATCTCTAGTGTTCCCGCGCTCCCGCAGGATAAACACTGGCCAGTGATGTCTGAATTTAATACACCTCAAGTATTCATTACCGTGATAGTACTCAACTAAAGCTTTTCCTCACGTGTGTCTTTCCCTCCCCCTAAACATACTCCATTAGGCCTTTGCTAATCATTTTTGGAAGGTACTTACCTAAATTCCTTGTACCAATGTAGTATCAACGGTAGATTAGTGAATAGTGAGTAACACACATTTGTTTACTGCATGAAGTTCCAAAACAGACTGGCAAGTACATTTGAATGCAGTCAATGGCTGCTTTGTGCATCTCTTTCTAGAGATGTTTCTCTTTTTTCGATTACTCTCTTTCTATCTCTCTACCCACTCATCGCTCCTGATTTCCTGTGTTCCAGTTTCCCCACAAAGCTCTCTTTCTCTTCCTCCTGTTTCATCCCTCCTCCAGCATGTTGGAGGTCCATTTGTCATTCTGTAATACCTCCCGATTGAACTCAGACTGAGTATTTTCCTGGCAATGAAGAGGTAGAGTCTGCAGAAACATAACATCTTACTCAGAATGTGTGTAGACATTCTCGGAACGTTAGTATGTTCTCATTCTATCTTCCTTGTACATCTCTTTGTCTGGCATACAGTGAGAGGCGATGTGGTACTCTCAGAGAGTAATGGCACTTGTACGTGATAAATGTTTTAGAATTCTGCATTTGTGTGTGTCCCTTCGTTTCCTGCATCCACTTCTTGTCTTAGGGGCTTTTATATTCTGTCTCCCCTCAATCCGTCCCGGCATCCTTTTTTTTCAGTCCATGGAGGGTCAAAAGGGATCGTCTGTACTGTCGCTCTCTTGCCTCTCTCTCTCTCTCTCTCTCTCTCTCTCTCTCTCTCTCTCTCTCTCTCTCTCACACACACACACACACACACACATTCTTTCTTTCACTCAGACGCACGCGCACACACACACACACACACACACACACACACACACACACACATAGACACACACACGCTCTCTCTATCTGGCTCAGACGCTCACACACACACAGAGATTACAAATCAGTCTGTGTTCCTGTGTGTGGCACCATGCCGCCCTGACATTTCCCAAATCCAAGGTTCTGAAAACACACTCTAATTGCCTAATCTCCACGCAACAGGTGCCGGCCTTCAATATAAGCATGCAAAGCTTTGGGTTTATGTCAGAAAGGCCCCATTTCATAATGTTGACCTGTGTGTGTGTGTGTGTGTGTGTGTGTGTGTGTGTGTGTGTGTGTGTGTGTGTGTGTGTGTGTGTGTGTGTGTGTGTGTGTGTGTGTGTGCGTGTGTGTGTGTGTCTGTCTGTCTGTCTGTCTGTTTGGGTATATTGTATTCTGTTGCATGTTGTGGCTGGACATATTATGACCATGCACTATGATCATGCAACATCAGCAACGAAGCAACGAAATGATGTAAAGTGTTACAAACGTGACACATTAAATATACATAAATAGAAACTGTTCTGGACTGGAGATAGACACTTTTATAAACTCTTGGCCCAACTCTTCAGTTTTAACAAATAGATTCCAAACTCAGATACTTGACAGACTGAGATAAATACTAATCAAAAGCGGCAGAGTCCTGATACACCTCATTAAGCTCATCAATGAAACACATACTTGTCAATTCCTGAGACAACCACTACTATCCAGTTTCACCCGCACTCTTTTTTTTCCCGCGGAGTCGTACAGGGCGAAGAAGCGGGGTACCACGGCAGCTGGCATCATTGGCGGATGAAGACGGCGAGAAGCGCCTCCACTCTGTCATTCACCGGCATCATTTGCGCCTGGACCCGAGCACCGCCCGAGACGGCCACATCACTGCTACGCGGTGTGCAATTTCAACACCTTATCACAAAACGGCTCATGTGCTTTTAAAGCGCATGCAGCTCCCCAAAAGTGGCAAGCGACAAATTACTGTTTCTACATGAAGCCCCTTGTCCACACACGCTCTTCATGATATCGTAGACGCCTTTTACATTTAATTTATTATTTTCTATAATTGAGCCAGTTGACTGCCGCTCGTGATTGCAGCGGTCCTTTTTCTCCAATCGGACGCGAGCTTAAGCACTTCCCCTCTCATCACCACAACTGCTCTGGTGGAAGTCAGCCACAACCCGTTTGATCAGTTGAGGAGACCCAACTGACAGCGTCGCTATGGGGGTAAGCAGATCATCTTTTAATTTCAATTGTCTCTTTGCATGTTGATGAAATCATGTCGATTGATGAATAGCCTACTCGTTATACGATGGTGCTCTTAATGTGAAGTATTCCGAATCCCATTTCAATTATGCGCACCAGAAATGATGTGAACGCTTTAACACAATGGAATTTGATGTAAGAAAATTGTAGAGACTTGGGTGGGTCTGCGAAACCAGGCTACATAGAATCACTGCAACCAAATTAGCATTTTTGATCTTAGTTCTGCATGAGGCGGTTTATCCTCCCTATACGAGTACCAGTCGTCTCGGTCATTGTATTTGCCAATATATTGTTCCAATGCAATGGATCAGAAATGGTTTAATGCTTTTCATCAACGCCATGACAATTTGTAATAGCTGTAGTAACTGTATATGTCGCGAAGTCTCTCAAAATGCGTCGTATATGTATATGTACGTATGTATGTATGTATGTATGTATATGTGTGTGTGTGTGTGTGTGTGAGAGAGAGAGAGAGAGAGAGAGAGAGAGAGAGAGAGAGTGTGTGTGTGTGTGTGTGTGTGTGTGTGTGTGTTTGTGTTTGTGTGTGTAAAATAGATAGACAGCACAAGCAAGGGCTAGTGTGTCCGTCAATGTGTATGTGTCTGTGTGCGCGCGCGCGCTCGCTCGCTTGTTTTAACCGGTGGCCCATTCTCAGCCGTACACCCCAGCCGGTGCGTCATAATGCGGTTATGAGGCTAGACGGACCTGTTGTTAAATTTGGGAAGTCAAGTCGACTCCAGTCATATTAGACGTGATCCGGCACTGAGAGACTGACTTGGTGCGACATTCTTTTGCATTCTTGGCTTTACATGTCTGGCACCTCTCATCCAAACCAGCGCACATCCAAACCTAAACGATCTTTACCTTGCATGATTTTAAGGGCATGCTTATGCATCAACCTATACGCTGTTTTTTAAGAAACAGTGACTTTCTGTTATGTATCACTCGCACATCTCATTTTCGAATGCCCCAGTACTGCACGTTGTTTGTCCTTCAAACAGAATGGGCATTTCCCAGGAGCAAATAAATGGCACCCGTGATTATGCTACAGAGCTGATATATACCACAGGGCGATGAGAGGATGCGTGCAAAAGCTAAATGTATTCAGAACAATCGTGACGACCTTTCCGATCGACTCCTTCAGCACAGGGCTTTGTGCGCAGTAGAAATCGAAATAATCGATGGGTTTGGGTATTATTCGGCCTGCCAGAATGCTCCATGGTTTGTCGTCACAGGGCACTGACACTAAAACCCTTTTACCAGTGGGTAAATTACGGTTGACTGAATTGATATTCGGCTTCTCTTGTTACGGAGAGAGGTTTTAGTAAAAAATCATCGATTGGCGCTGACAGAAGGACAGAACGTTCCAACCCTCCACAAAATATCTCCAACTCCAGCGATGCGATGACTCATGCTGCTGCTGGCTAGAGAACGGCCCGTGTCCTTCAACCATTTCAGCTCCATCAAATATTTCAATCAATGGAGCTTGCTCGCCACGGATCCCCCACGGATCCCCCCTCTCTTCCACGGAGATGTCCTTTACAAACCCTGAGGGACAGCTGCACGCATGACTCGAGTTACTGCGTCAAGAAAGGTTACATAGTAGGGAAACTCCCTAACAACGGCTGTGATTCGTTGACATTGTGTTCTGTCGAGATGAACAAGGGCTGGTTAATTCGTACGTTGGGATGGGGGGTAGTTGACAGGGAACCAAGGCCATCTTAACTAATCCATCAATACAAGGAGGCAACCCATAGCAACCAGCACAGCTGAAATGAAGGTCAGACATTGGAACCTGGCATGGACCAACCAGAGGGGGGGAGGGAGAGAAAGTACTAGAGCGAGAGATTCTACGGCGTGTATGTACATGAGGAGGGAGGAGGAAGAGGAGGAGAGGAGGCGGTAGTGAGGAGGGAGAGCGCGAGCGAGCGGCACGGCGAAGGGAGCGAGCAAGTGAGCGAGCAGTCGAGCGAGCGATGGTGGGTGGGGTTGGAGCGGTGTCACCTTGAGAAGGCCCAGGGCTACGGGATGCTGGCAGACGCTCAGGTGCGCTGGGGTCCAGCGGGGGGGGGGGGGGGGGGGGGGGGGGGGGGGCTTGTTTATTTCTGTGTCACAGCCAGATGGAGGGAGGTCTGTGGGGTCCCTCTGAGCTGGGATGCCCTTGGGCTGCAGGCACAGGGCAGTGGAGACGGAGTGGCTCAATGGAGGAGGAGGATTTGAGATGACGGGGTTGACACAGTTGAGCCACCAGGCATGACACCTCAGTCATCCCTCTTTCTTCGGTTTTGGGTGTCTCGAGGATTATTTTGTTCCTCTCTTCCTCCGTGCTCACCGTCTTTCTCTGACCAGCATCACTTCCTGCTTCTGGTCCCTGCGCCGCCATTTTGAAGTGGTGGGGGTGGGGTTTTCCGACCTTTCAGTCCTCAGGCAGGCGATACCACACACACACACACACACACACACACACACACACATACACATACAGAGAAGGAGAGGTAGATTCCCCTGCTCCATCCTCTGGATTTCAGAGAACACTGGGAACCTGGGCATTATTATGTAACCTGGAGGAGGTGGTGTTTGGGAACCACTCCTGAAGACGGAGGGAAAGAATGAAGGATAGGGAGGGAGAGGGAGAGAGAATGAAGGAGAGATAAATTGAGGGAGAGAGTGCAAAATGTGATTGTATAACACAGGGTTCGATTGGCCATTGAATTTCATGAAACAGGAACGCAGATTTGCTTATATAATGCACAGAGGTTGACTGGCAAATGGTTTTGTGTGAAACAATGTGTCAAAGAGCATGAGAGAGAGAGCATGTGTGCGTAGTTTTCACCAACACAATCAATCCATAATGGTTTCACATTTGGGCAGAAGGTCATCCAGTGTGCATATGCTTTAATGATGTCATGGGGATGTCAGACAGCCTAGAATCAATAGGCCATACAGGGCCCTCAGACTCACATCACATGATTCATCTTACACTTTTATGCTTAAACAATACAGCAGTATTTTCAGTGTGTGACATTGAAAGGTTTAATCTAAAATATTAAAGTCACCTGGTGAATTATTCACTATTTAAGATGTTGAAGCATAATAGTACATGAATGCATTTACTTTCAATGTACACTGTTAAAAAAAAAACTGTAAAATTACAGTAAAGTACTGGCAGCACTTTTGCCAGTAACTGACTGTATTTGTACAGTATTGATACTGTAAAAAGTAATTACAGGAAGTCACTGTATGCAATATTACAGTATTTTACTGTACAAATACAGTCAGTTACTGGCATAATTGCTGCCAGTACTTTACTGTAATTTTACAGGGGTTATTTTTACCTGTAACAGGAACCTAAATTACAGTAAAATGCTGTTTCTGGATATAAGAACCATTCATTTGGTGAAATTAATGCAATGCAAATTGCAAAACAATGCAAATTTATTAGCACAATTATAAAACATTACATGTTTGCACATAAGCATACAGAAGAAAGTTATTTGCGGAACACCTATGCAATGCTCATTGTTTGTGTATCAGGAAGGGGCCATCCCCAAACTGTTCCCACAAAGTTTGGAGCATGGAATCCAAAGTCTCTTGGTTAATGCTGAAACATTCAGAGCTCCTTTCACTGGAATTAAGGGGCCAAACCCAGCTCAGGGATGGCCCCTTCCTGTTCCAAAATGACAGTGTATCAGGGCGCAAAGCAAGGTCCATAAAGACCTTTGGGATGAATTAGAGCAGAGACTGAGAGCCAGTCTCCTCTCCCAACATCAGTGTGTAACCTCACAAATGCGCTTCTGGAAGAATTCCCATAAACACACTATACAAATTCACACACCCTAAGGATTAAGAATGGGATGTCACTTAAATTCATATGTGAGTCAAGGCAGGTGACCCAATTCTTTTGGCAAAACAGTGTATGTGTTCACTGACATGAAATGGTGTGTGTTTGTGTGTGTGTGTGTGTGTGTGTGTGTGTGTGTGTGTGTGTGTGTGTGTGTGTGTGTGTGTGTGTGTGTGTGTCCGCGCGCGCGTGTGTGCCTCTGAGTTGATCCCGATGAAGCATCTACAAAAATACCAATAAACAAGTCAATCAACAATATTCATTCACCTTTGAATAAACACACGGGTTGATGCAAGTTCATCCTGGTATTCCGGTTGAACACATAATTAGAAACATAACACATCCAACAGAACAGCCAGCCCAGGGAAGAATGAGGACCCTTCACATATGATTTGTCCTTCAGTGGAAACCATCCACTTGCTCTTTGGAAGAGTTGGGTCTTCAAGAGCTTCATGTATACAGTACAATATGAATCCCATTCAGTGTCCTGTCATGCATTATGTCATCTCATGGGTTGTTGCAGCTGTCCGGCTGGCTGGCCAGTGTGCTGCTTTGGACCGTAGTAGTGGATGGTGCTCTCCCGTGTGATGCATCCTCTGTCTTAACTATCTGTTCAAGTGAAGTGGCCACAATACGTTTTCCTGTTGCTTTTGGAGAAGTAACGATACTGCATCTAGAGGGGGTCATAGAATGGTGTAAACTTACATCAGACAAATTAAACTAACAATGTAGGCTACTGTAGGCTATAGTACATGTAATACATGTACATTGTACAGTTTTGGTTGCCACTGTACAGATGAAAATGTGAGGGAGGCATAGCCAAGTAAAAACAACAGTATTTAAACTATGCCCAGTGTTAAACCCAGTATTTTTTCAGTTTTCAAAGACAAATAGTATAATAACTATGTAATTAGGCCAGGCCATGAACATGTGAAGTCAATACAAACAGGCCTTTGCCACCATTTGATCAACATTCAGCTTAGGCATCATTACATTAACTCTATACAGAATTAGACTATGAAAATGTGGAGCAGGCAATAGTAGGCAATGTCACTAGTTAATCAACATTCAAAAAGAAACTATTTGGAAAATGTAGGCTATGTTTTTGCAATAATTTAAAGACCAGAAATAACTTACGTCATACACATGAATGTGATAGGTCAACTCGCCCGGTGCGTTGAGCCAGCTACTTCAAGCAATCAACCTGTGGGTAGTAACACAACACAAATAAACTTTTGGTTGCAATGATGGGGTTATCCGATTATAAACTGTCTAGCAGTTATCTGTCAGTAAAGATTTTAAATCAGCACTTCGTATCGTCACCAAGCAGCAGTAGGAGTAGACATTACCGTTGCGGTGGTGAGCCATGCAGGCACAGGAGACACACAACTTCGGAAGAATTACATATTCATATTGTGTCGAAGCATTAACTATATTAGCACATGTTAACGTCATGTGCATCCACGCACAAGTAAAGCATGGACGTAAAAATAGCAGTCGCTTTCAAAATAAACCAACGATATTGATTTGCGTGCATTATATTATGCTAAAATAGGCTGTTGACTAGCCTACTTTTCACGGACCTTACCCGGGCTGGTAGCTAACAACATAGCAGCTATAGCTGGAAGGAAGCTATGTCTGGGCTAGAAGCTATGTTTAATAACCGACATTTTAGTAACGCTGCTAGATTATGTGCTTCCAGAAAAACATGTTATGGGGAATAGTGGAATATACTGGAAAAATAAGGCTTTGTGCCATAGCAAAATGGCTAACATTAGAGCTACATAGCCTATTAGTTAGCATACATTTAGCCAAATAAGAACGTAACAAAATAGAACAGAACACAAAGCAACAACGTCGACTTTATTTTTCCAAATAAATTAGCTAACTCGATTACAATCAATATGCACTTTATGATATAAGGAAAATATGAGATTCAACTTACCACGTACTTCTCAGAAGAAATCCGTGTGTCTGAGACAACGTAACGGTATCCAGAATCAAAAACCCAACGGTCTTCTCAATTTAAAAAGTAGGCCTACAGGAGCAGCCTGTAACCCCAGCCATTTTCCATGTTCTTTTCCAATAGTGCTTTGCAAATTACAGTTCATTTCTGTATAATCAGACACATAGTTTGCATGTCCCAAAATGCACTTCTCTTCACAGTTATCTGTTGTGTTTTAGTAAACACAGATGGTTCCTGTAAAATATTGCTGTAAATTGGCAGAAATTTTTAACAGTGTAGTCATGTGCCTATTTAATACAACGTGACTTAAACCGCAGGTAAGATATGAGTTTAATCTGTATGCCTGTTTCCTGGAAATCAACACCATGACCTTGGCATATTTAGCACATCCCTCAACCTGTTCGGCAACACCAGAAATGAAAGATGAGAATAAGTGAATATCATTTATAAGACAGAAATCTGGGATTTCTGAATGAGCAAATCAGTGATCTTTGCTATGTTAATACCGACCTTCAGAGATGCTACCCTAATTATGTTAGGCAGAAAACAAACAACTCAAAGGCTTACACATTTTACTGTAGAGGAGACAGACTGATTATCCACTAAACACCAAGATATCAAACCTTGGATGTCATATGTAGGACATATATACATCCCTCATCTCCTGTTAAATTAGACATGAGACTATAGCCATTGCAAAGGGCTCCCCCAAATTGTTGTTTTAATTCAGAATCCAGCTAGACGGCCATTTTAAAGAAAGGCTACCCCTGCGTCTCCAAAATGGCTGCTGTGAAGCAAATCACACAACCCTGTTTGCCAGGACCAGAGCCAAAGCCACACTCACAGATTTCACCTGGCCCACCATCACAGCTTTTCGTGACCTACAGAGCTGTTATTCACAGGCTCTGTGTGAGAAGGAGCCAAATCTGAGTCAATGTTTGCTCTTGAAACATCGCTCTCTCTCTCCCCTCAGCCTGATTAACGCACCCTCTGCGGCTAAGGATATCAATCAGTCGGGGCAGGTTGTCAATAGCCGTCTTGTTGTTTGACATTAATTATCTCCTGCGGAGTTGCTAGGCCATGTATCTGGGCGTCAAATTACAGTACAAGACTGGTTTTGTCAGGAGCAATTGTGCAGTGTTATGACCATGCCCTCATGAGTTTATTAAAAAAATATTGTAATGGAATTTTAAGTAATGTGGTAAGCCATTTAGATCCATTACTAAAATCACTCAAACATCACAAGATATCAAGTAATTCATTTAAATAATGAGTAAAATGCGTCTCAATAGGGCTCTTAAGCTATGTGATCGATAAAAATAGGCATCTAGACTGATGACATGATGGATTTATTGCCAAATTATGTACATGGTTCAGTCTTTAACTTTCAGGTCTTAGCTGCTGTATATATTCACAGTCAAGCCCAGTCACACACAAAAGGCAGTCAGTATCAGGCACACACACACACACACACACACACACACACACACACACACACAACACACAACACACACACACACACTCACTGGGGAGTGACGGATAAAGAGATGAAAGAGGGCGAAAAGCAGATGGACATGAGTGGACAGCGCTGTGGATAAGAAAGGCCGCTGTCTGCCTCTGCCCTGTAGTACCCACGTGCGTGGCAGTGCCCACTCCACGGATGTCTGGGTGCCACGCGGAGATCCTTTTACATCCCGGTGAGACTGGAGACCCTGCAGATGACAAGCGCCCGACTGCTCGGAAAGCGATCTTTTGTGCCATTTTGTGTGAAGATCTGCTGCGGCGATTGTTTATCAGATTTCCCATCTCAGCGTGTGCACTTGCCTCGCCCCGTTAGAGGAGATCCCCAGCGGTCGATAGCTACAGACAGAGCCAAGCCACTCACACACTGAGTCACAATGGGGTTGCTTTTAAAGTACCACAGCATAATGTTCTCAGCAGCTGGACACAGGCTCCTGGCCTTGGCTCAGTGCTCCGTATATCCAGCAGTCTCGGGCCGCAGACAGTGCAGTAATCATTTAGCCATCTAAAGGCAGGGGACCAGTCACACTGCTCATCCAGCAGCAGGCTTGACCGGGATGCTGGAGCTTTAAGAAGCATACTGATGAGGGGGTGTTTCATTCTAGTCATTTGAGACTAGGAAGAGAAAGGGGACGATATGGTGCCCCCACTCCTCCAAATTTAATTTAACCATGTAATTGCACTGCAGGTAAAGGAAGTATAAACACCAATACAGGCCAGCAATGTTGGACCAAAGGTTGAGCCCCAAAGAATTGGGTTGAAATACATGCCAGCGCCATGCTCTACCAACTGAGACCCAGATACCTGTGGTTTTAGTCCTGATTTTATATCAACCAATAGGAACTGATAAGCCTACTGGGCTAGTTTGACTGTATGGAGCATTAACAAACGGTTAACAAGCTAAGCTGTGATGGCAAGCAAAGGAAGCAAACTTAAAAGATCAAAATGTTGCAATCATTGCTCCAAATGAGAACCAAGAAAGAGAAGTGCTATGAATAGGTCGAGCAGAAACTGAGGTTGGTGACCATGAGCCCACCACAAGTGCCAGTGGCGACTTTAAGAGTGCAAGTGAAGTTCCCATGCCACCTACCAGCAACAAACGATGCAGAACAATATGTTGAATTGGCCAACGATATTGCATTTAAATGTCGGTTATAATGGTGGTACTTCGGGAGCCAATTGTTTTCTGAGGTGGTTATCATTGTGAGAAGTTTGAGAGAACCACTGCCATTGAACCAGGAGTATAGGGCACAGAGAGGAGAAAGAGGAAGCTATGGGCAGAGAGCTGGTTGAGACAGTTACACTTTTCCAAATATGTCAGGCTTGAATGAATGGTTAGTTCATCAGTTTAGGTGGATTTTGGGCTGGTGCCATGCTTTTTTGTTGATCTCTGATTTTGTTGTAGGATGTTTCTGGTATTTGTAGTTGGCTGAATGAATGAGCAATATATGAGCAAGTGAATTAAAATAGACGGAGACAAGGATAGAGGGATAGAAAAAAAAGAGAGGAGGAGAGAGTGAGTGAGATTTACTATTGTTCACTGGGTTAATCCTGGGCAGTAGTAAACAGTCCTAATCCTCCCCTGATATCTCGCCCAGAGGAGAAAATCAGGGAAGTCAGGCCAGATGGCCTACTGATCTAACAACACAGTCATACACACACACTCAAGCACACACTCGGTCACTCAGACATGCACGTGGATGTAGTGAACATATTTTGTTTTTGTCTTTTTTTTGGCCAAAAAAGGGCAGTATGCCCAGCTGTCATTTTGTTATGACCAGTTCTAGTAAGACATTATAAATAGATACAGTACGTAATAAAAACAATGAAATTAATTTTGTTACATCAGATGAGCAAGTGATATTTACTAAAATATAAAGGTTTCTTTTCAGTTTTCAATGATGGTCACATAATAAGATATTGTGTGCTGATATAATAATACCGTTATATTGTAATTATGATTCTAACATTACTATAGTAGAAAATACTAGTCAGTCAGTAGGCACAGTAAATGATGTCTGCAGCCTAAGCCATCAGATACCAAAGGCCATTCATGACGGTATGGCAACATCTAATGTAGGTTAAACCAAATAAGACGACCCTCCCCCACTTACACTGAACTAGTGCAGTCCCCCACATTAACCCCCCTCTTCAGCTACTCACGCGCGTGCACACGACTCATCGACACACGCGTGTGCACACACACACACACACACACACACACACACACACACACACACACACATATACTGGTGAAGAAGGCTTGAGGGCATGTCAGACATTGCAAATGGGAACACTGACTGTGATGCTGTGTGTGATAGACAAACTGAGAGTGAGGAAAGGAGAGAGAGTAAGTGTGTGAGTGTGTTTGTGATAGACAGACACAGAAGGAGGGAGAGAGAGAAAGAAAGTGTGTTTGTGTGTGTGTGTGTGTGTGTGTGTGTGTGTGTGTGTGTTTATGTGTGTGTGTGTGTGTGTGTGTGTGTGTGTGTGTGTGTGTGTGTGTGTGTGTGTGTGTGTGTGTGTGTGTGTGTGTGTATGTGTGTGTTTGTGTGTTGTGCATCAGCATATCTCCAAGTGCACACATGTGAATGTGTATGGTATTTCCGCTGTGACATTTCCCTGCAGCCATAAGCCCTTTGAGGACTGACGTTGGGGCTGTGGATGCTGCCTAGAGAGGGATGCTCGATGGGACCCCTCCAGATCCCCAGCTCCTGCTAGCTCCTCTGTTTAGGCCTGCCGTGTGCTAATTATATTCCCCAAGCCCTGTCATTGTCTTAGCACTCCCAGCAGCTTCAGCTTAGTCCCCACACACACATTGTTTCCAGTCAGCTAGTCAGGGGAAACGTCTGGGGAACATATCATGTACATGGTTTAGTGATAAACCTGGGTAAGCTAACTTACTGTAAGGTAATAAACCTCCTAAAATAAGAGCTTTAAGCATTATGTTGTTTGAAAAGTAATGCCGTAGAGCGCTTCTATTAGGAGGTTTACCCCGTCGTTTGGGTAAACTTACCCACGTTTTTTGCTAAACCATGCAGTTGAGATAGATCCCTGTAGATCTTGATGAAAATAGAGATTTCGCTCAAGAAAACATCAGTTGTTGAAACCAGCCATGTTTATCCATGGGGGTAGGGAATGTATGAAGGGCAACTCAAGACAGATGTCAAGAAGTGTTGTGGCACCGGGCACAGAGGCCACTATGACCACAAGGGTAATTTCCTTGTTTCACTTGGAGAGTCTGTTTCGAGGGAAGTAACATAATGCCTCTACCCAATTTGATGTGTAAGTTTGGTCCTCTCTTCTAGACTTAAAGGGATATTCCGCCATTTTTGGAAATACGCTCATTTTCCACCTCCCCTCGAGCAAAACAATCGATATTTACCTTGTTCCCGTTCATCCAGCCATTCTGTGAGTCTGGCGATACAACTTTTAACTTCAGCCTAGCATAGATCATTGAATCGGATTAGACCATTAGCTTCTCGCCTGCTAGCTTCATGTTTAAAAGTGACTAAGACTTCTGGTAATTTTCCCATTTAAAACGTGTCTCCTCTCAAGTTAGAAAGTGCAATAAGACCAACTGAAAATGAAACCTGGCGTTTTTCTAGGCTGATTTGACATGGAACTACACTCTCATCTGGCGTAATAATCAAGGCAACTTGCAGCTACTGGCACTACTACTGCTTGTTGTCTATGGGGACTATTTTCAGATGCTGCGTAAGATATCACTGCGCCTATGGTACGTTTGCAAGTTGCCTTGATTATTACGCCAGATGAGAGTGTAGTTCCATGTCAAATCAGCCTAGAAAAACGCCAGGTTTCATTTTCAGTTGGTCTTATTGCACTTTCTAACTTGAGAGGAGACACGTTTTAAATGGGAAAATTACCAGAATTCTTAGTCACTTTTAAACATGAAGCTAGCAGGCAAGAAGCTAATGGTCTAATCCGATTCAATAATCTATGCTAGGCTGAAGCTAAAAGTTGTATCGCCAGACTCACAGAATGGCTGGATGAATGGGAACAAGGTAAATATCGATTGTTTTGCTCGAGGGGAGGTGGAAAATGAGCGTATTTCCAAAAATGGCGGAATATCCCTTTAAAGAGAGTTGGATGCAAGGCATCTCAACTGAAATGGTTCCTGTATAGCAGATTTGTTGATTGATTTTGTTTTTTCATGTCAATCAAAAGGCATTCCTCAAAGACAATCATCTCATGGAGTTGGTTAGTGCACTAACATGTCATTCTTGTTCCCTTTTTGTAAGTCGCTTTGGAGCAAAAAGTGTTTCTAAATTATCTAAATTCATCTAAATTATGTAATAATATGTAAGAACTTTGGACTTTCAGTCAAAGAGCTCAGAAAACCTGCAGGTCAGATGTCTCATTCTTATTCTTAGTCAGCATTGGTGTTGAGGAAAGTTGTGTCTGAGAGGAGATGACTAAAATACCATGGCCTATTTTGAACCAGGCAGCTTTATTTAACTTTAGAAGAAATCAGCGTCTTCCTTGACGTACACACTGAAATTCAGGAGCATATTTAGTCCGTTTTTTTGCATCATAAACGGTTTAAACACTCAGAAAAGGCCCATGGTTGTTTTTAGATAGGCTTCTGCTTCACTGCAAATGTGTTTTGGCCATGGGACTTGTCACTGTGTATTAAATTCTGGTGTGTGTGTGTGTGTGTGTGTGTGTGTGTGTGTGTGTGTGTGTGTGTGTGTGTGTGTGTGTGTGTGTGGGCGTTTACTATAGAAATACAAGAGCGCTTGAGAGAGGTTGAGTAAGTGTGAGTGGGTTCATGTGTGTGCCCTTACTTTGGCAGTGGGCTGAACGTGTGTAGCAGACACATTATAAAAGCCCATGGCTTTTTGCCG
>NC_085017.1:17594686-17629686 GCF_963854185.1 Sardina pilchardus
AGGTATGGTTGCCATAGCCACTGAAATGATGAAACGGTCATTCTTTCGCCCTGTTTTTTTCCCCCTTGCTTAGTGTTCTTTCTTTTGGCTTCTGTTGCCATGTCATCCCTCCATCTTTGCTCTCGTCCATCCTGTTTTTCTGCCTATGCCGTTCGCTCTCTCTCTCTCACACACAAAGCTCGCTGAACCAAAAGTGCTGCCATGGTAACAGCTTAGCTCTGACTCCTCCATTTAGCGTGCACTTCTCCGTCACCTACGCACGCACTCACTCACTCATTTTCCCCATTCTCTGCTAGGCTCTGTCTCCTCCCCTGTTATCTCTTTCGTTTGTCTCTCAGCCCTTTTAATGGGAGTACTGGCCAGTTCCTTCCATGAAATGAGTCGTCTTCCTCCCTGTCAGTGCCATAAAGGGGTTAACTTCTATACCTTGATGATGAAGCCCTGGCACTGAAACACACTGGTTTAATATAATCTCTTTTTTTTTTGGCTTTTTGCCTTTATTAGTACAGGACAGTGAAGTGGTAGACAGGAAACAAGTGGGAGAGAGAGATGGGGTGGGATTGGGATATGACCGCAGGCCGGATTCGAATCTGGGTCCCCGTGGGCACTCGGACCCGTAAATGGTACGGGCGCTGTAGCCTGCTGCGCCACAGCGCCCCCGGTTTAATATAATCTTTACTCATTTCCTAATACAAAGTCTGTCTGGTCTCTTATCCCCCACCACTGGCCTGTATTTTCCAAGTGGCCAATTATAGAGAAAATCACCTCTTCTCCCTTCAGCATCTCCAACATCACTTCTAGAGAGAGCAAAGATTACACCCCTACTGTCTTTTTTTCCTTTTCTGCCCTCCTGCTGTCTATTATGTCTCCATGATGATGACCTCAGCCCTAGATTTCCCATCTCTGTCTCCTTCGCTGTCTCCATGTCTCTCTCCTGGGCAGTCTGTTGTACTCACTCTGTTGTTGAATGTCATAGTGTTGCTGTGTGAGGTCTTGTGCATGTCAGCGATGTTAAGTTGTGGCCTGCATGGTCAGTGGTCAGCATATGCTTGTCTCACTGTGGCCAGTCAGTGAGCAATGTTGCCTCTTAGCTGTTGGAATCTGGCCTCTACAGCTGGGCCTCTACTGCCCTCTGCTGGTCAAAGCAGGCTAGTGCACAACAAACATGTCATTTCTTTGTTGCAACATTCAAGCAGCTGAAAATGCTACATGTTGTATTACAGTAATAATTTGAGAATTAGTACAGCCCATGTTTTGATACAGTCAGATAATCATGGAGGCAACGTTGTTCTTTAAAAATAACCAGCCTATTTGGCTAGACATAAGTGAAATAGATGCAGAAAGTCAAGGACACTGTATTTGAATAACAATAATAATTTGTCTGACAATCTGTTTAAACCTATTGCAAATTCTTATCATTCTAAGGGTATGAATATGATCGAATATATTACATTAAGTTATAATAATATTAATAATGATTGTTATTTTTTTAAATTATTATTAGTAGTAGTACTAGTATAGTAGTGGTAGTAGTATGTTTTATAATTCACTTTAAACATGAGATGAGGGGTACAAAGGTTTATTATTGACAATGAATAACTAATAATAAGTTATTAATAACTAATTATTTTAATCTGTTCCCCTCTCTCAGGTACTGCTCGTGGCATCGTGATCTGCACCGGTGACCGCACCGTCATGGGCCGTATCGCCACGCTGGCCTCAGGCCTGGACACGGGCAAGACGCCCATCGCCAAGGAGATCGAGCACTTCATCCACATCATCACGGGCGTGGCCGTCTTCCTGGGCCTGTCCTTCTTCATCCTGTCCATCGTCCTGGGCTACACCTGGCTGGAGGCCGTCATCTTCCTCATCGGCATCATCGTGGCCAATGTGCCCGAGGGTCTGCTGGCCACTGTCACCGTGAGCACTTTTCCTTGGTCAAAACAGTGTGTGTGTAGTGTGTGTGTGTATGTATAGTGTGTGTGTGTGTATGTGTATATAGTGTGTGTGTGTGTGTGTGTGTGTGTGTGTGTGTGTGTGTGTGTGTGTGTGTGTGTGTGTGTGTGTGTGTGTGTGTGTGTGTGTGTATAGTGTGTGTGTGTGTGTGTATATATATAGTGTGTGTGTGTGTGTGTGTGTGTGTGTGTGTGTGTGTATAGTGTGTGTGTGTGTGTGTGTGTGTGTGTGTGTGTGTGTGTGTGTGTGTGTGTGTGTGTGCATGTGGATGTGGATAAGAGAGAGTGTTGTATTTTTTCCTGTGTCTGTCCCCACTTTTTCTGTAGGTTGTGCCCCCCCCCCCCCCCATGTTTGTTGCCACTGATCTCAAACGAACAGGAGACCAGATTGTGATCAGTGGTTATTACTCAAGCCTTTTCCCCTGGCTCCATGGGTGCCCCTCATGTGCTCTTTTATACACCCTCCCTTCCTTCCTCGATCCTCGTCCTCACTGATTTAGATAAAGAATGATGGGGCTATAGTCTTTCCAGTGTTACTTATACAGATGGTACGGGTTGAGAATGCTCCTTTCTTTCCCGCACATCGGGACTCCCGAAGCATCGGGAAAACTGCAACCGCAAGGGGGCAACATAGACCGCCCTAATAATATGAAGGTTCGGCTCATGGAAAACCCCGAGGACACCGCGCTGGTGACGAGCGGAGAAAAGAGACATCACGCTCGGCATGTCAGATTGCAGTTTCAGAGTTTTCGAATGTTTTACAGCCTACCTCACAGCTGGCTCTCTCACTCGACGTAGCCTATAACTCAGTCAGTCCAGCAGAGATGCCAGAGCAACGTTTTGGTCAATGGAGAGGGAGAGAAATGCTCCGCATATCCGTCTCATTTAATCCGTCTCATTTAATCATTAAAATGAAGGTGATGACTGGCGAAATTATAATCAAACGACGTTTCAATAAACCATTGTTGAAATTAATGAAAATGGTTTTAGAAGCCTTCAATTCAACCTGAAAGACTCGATAGGCAACCTTAGATTAATTCATTAATTCATTACGGTTACAAACCGCATTTCCGTGAATAGGCTATTATTGTCAAGGCGAAGACGAAAGAGATGGACAAGATGGACATTTAGGCTACATTTATGCTAGGAATACTTAGAAATGTGTAGGCCTATAGGCTATTTTAAAACGGAGGCATGTTCATTTTAACCGGCGACGCTGGGTAGCTTACCCAGCACTTTATCACAGATTTTGTCCCCACCACTTTTTACAACTGAAAATAAAATGTATTTAACAGAAATATCTTTAATAGGCATGCATGCCTATCATGTCACTTTACTTATAACCGTAGGCTACATGCATGGAGAAGATCGCGCATTTTGTAACATTGTATGGATGGTCAGATATGCGATAGGGCAGTGAGGGTGATTCATTGTAACCATCGACTATAGGCCTAGTTCCGCAAAAGAAGTTTTTAGCAACTTAGAATATATGGATCTCGTTATGCATGTTCATGTTGATTCAGAGATAGACATAGACTACCGTGGGCTACTGTGCGTCAATATAACAGCATTTTATCATGTGGTGAATTAATGACTAACGTCAGTTTAACATGTCAGAACTTTTGATCGGCGTTTCAAGTGCATGCTGCGAATAAATGAACTCGACTGACTGAATCCTTTATATTTCTTGGCTAAGTGCGAAGATATTGATACTCGAACGGTGGCGTAACTGGATGAGGCATCTTAATCACACGTCAGCGACCGGGGTTCAAAACTTACTCTACGAACCTCCGGAACCCATTAAGACAAGAGGCATTATTTTATTAAAAAGTTTTGCGATTTTTTTTATGATTGCGATGTTTGCTGAAAAGAAAAGTTAATATGTGAATTCGTGGTTCAGCGCGCGCGCGCACACACACACACACACACACACACACACACACACACACACACACACACACACACACACACACACACACACACACACACACATTTTTACATTTACATAATAGGGCTCGGGCACACGCCTTGAACTCTAGGAATATCGCCGCCATTTGGTAGCGCACTGAACGTAATATCCATTCATTCAGATGCACAAGACAAGAAGCAGAAATATAGTAGCGATTTATTATTTTCCTCTTGCGATCGTGGGTTGCACTGTTACACCCCACTACACAGCAACATACGACCAAGAAGGCAAAAACTAAGTAACAGGAACACACTAAAAGGCGGGAGTAAATCCATAGTAATCCATAGTAAACTAAGGAGTGAAGCTGCCAATGTGGCTGTGCCCGCGAAGTTTTGATGTCATGATCCCGAGCCCTAGTGTCAGGAAGTGTCTGTCGAGAGAGAGGGGGGAGGGAGGCAATCGTCCTCAATGCAGCATATAGGTAGGCTATAATGTCTAGTGAACTGGTTAGACAAGTGTGGGGGAGGGGGAATGATCGCACAAGACAATTGCTCTTCATGAAATGGGTAGTCTCACAGACGTTTGTCGATGTTTAAACGTAGCCTACTACATCACTTGCGAAATCGGACGTGGCACATAGAATTATTAGGCTACTGGATTTAATATAGCAAGTCCATATACTTTGTTCATCCTATATTAAAATGTAATGTGCTGCGGGGAAGCATTGGGGAAGTCAGTTTAAGTTGTCCTGTAACAATTTGCCTCTTATTATAATCAAGAGTAACACGAAAAACACAAATATCATGTATTGTGTCGTAAACAGTTAATGACTTCGTGGCCACTATGCGCAACTGCATCGCGCAGTGAGCTGAAGGATAGGAGGACCGACACTTATTAACACAAAGCTTTGTAAAGCACTAACAACCACCCCTCAAAGTTCATTGTCCATAAGTCCAAACAATAAGTATAAAAATTCGACAATCCAAAACGATAACGAGATCTCCCAGAAACGAAAAACAAGTTTGTTGAGTAGCCTAGTCCTTCCAACAATCTCAGCTTTTGCGTTTGTTAGATAAAAGGCATTCTGTCCTGCTGTATTCCAATGAGAACAAATCATCCACAAGGTAGGCTAAGGGTCACGGTAATGCAGCATGCAGGAATCTATATACGCACAAAACGAATGAATGGGTTATATCGGCCAAAACGAATGAATGGGTTGGGAGAGTCGTCTGGCTGTGTCAGCAGACTGCAGTCGGTCTCGAGGGGTTAAATAACGCACGTACTTGAATTTTAATCTGAAGAAGACCACACGGTCGAAACGTCATTCCTTTGTGATAAAGAAAATAAAATAAAATAAAAAAAGAAGGATTTCAAGTGTGCGAACCTTTTTCCATTTTTTTATGATTTAGCCTACTCTTGTTCTGCACCTTGACCGGGGATGTGCACAAACTTTTTTACTACACTTGAATTTTAAACCAACCATCCTATAGCCATACTTTAATAATCAGATGTTATGCTCATTTTTGTAGGCTACACCTCACCGGCAAGCACGCACGCAAATGCTGCTTTTATTGCACATCTACAATATTGGCCAGGCTATATAGAATAGGCTTTTAGGACTGTATTTTGCCTTCGTGCAACTTTAGTTGTGCTCAATCTAAATTATTGTCAGTAAGAATAGGTCATATTACCAAATGGCGAACCTCGAAAATTATTTAGGATATAGAGCCGTGTCCATTACGCATGCAGTTATTTTTTAGGCTATTGTTTTATTTGAGTATTTTTGTCTAGCCTACCATGGCAAACATAGTTGAAACGTTCGCTCTAAACTTATGTATTTCCAATCGGCTTTCACAATCAGCTACAGCTGCGCATGAAAACTTGCAATGTCTTTACAGAACTGCTTTCACTTCCCCGAGTCGCGAACGCAACATGCACAACAACCGATATTTAGCAAACACATGCATTTCCAGCTCTCAAAACCGATGAGGTCCAGATCTCAGTGGACTCAAAGCTGCCTACAGCCATGCATAGTAAGCCTAATGATAGCCTAATAGTTATGACATTAATAGCCTATTAATGTTTAGTGTTTAACTTTCTGTTTAGTGTTGACAACACAAAGGCCTTCACGTTGTGTGGCAGTGCTTGCTTGCCCTTCGATCCATCCCAGTTGGTGGTTTTGCACCTGTCCCTGAGTTATAGTCTATATGAGTAAGCGCTTATGCTCTAACCGCATAATAAAAGAAGCACCTGCAGCAGTGCTTATGGCAAGGCTATTAACACCTGTCACTGAGCTATGGACAAGCAGTTATGCTCGAAAATTATCATAATAACAGACACACCTAATTGTATGGCTCTATGTTTGAACACATCAAATTAGCAAGCATTTCCTCCCGATAGCAGCAACGTTTGCTTTTTTTTTCTGTCGGTCCGCGGTTGCTTGGTCAATTGCGCAGCAAATTATCAGATGAAGCGGACCTAATTTCACTCCATGTCTCGCGGACCAGCAGCAGTCTCCACGTTTCGCGGCCCATAGTTTGAGAAACGCTGCATTAAAGTGTCATTAAGTTGTAGGCTATATGTTTAGTGTTTTCTTTGTGTGTTTTGCATTGTAGTGTGTTTGCATTGAGTAGTTCCTTAAAATACGGAACAAAGAGCGTCCCGTAGGCTATCTGTTCAATACAGAAGAAGACTTTTACTTATATATTTCTTATAACGAAACGCGAAGAAAAAATACGAGGACTGACCATCTCGCCTCTCCGCGTTTCCCCCAATATCATGGCGACAAAGAGAAATAAATATGATTGGACATTTTAATGTTTGTAGCGCGCCAGTTTACCCAGTGTGTGTGCATTGAGTAGTTCCTTAAAATACGGAACAAAGAGCGTCCCATAGGCTATCTGTTCAATAAAGAAAAAGACTTTAACTATTACTTATATATTTCTTATAACGAAACGCGAAGAAAAAATACGAGGACTGACCATCTCGCCTCTCCGCGTTTCCCCCAATACCATGGCGGCAAAGAGAAATAAATATGATTTGACATTTTAATGTTTGTAGCGCGCTAGTTTACCCAGTGTGTGTGCATTGAGTAGTTCCTTAAAATATGGATCAAAGAGCGTCCCGTAGGCTATCTGTTCAATACAGAAGAAGACTTTAACTATTACTTATATATTTCTTATAACGAAACGCTGCATTGAGTAGTTCCTTAAAATAGCCTACGGAACGAGCGTCCCGTAGACTATCTGTTTAATACGGAAGAAGACTAACTATTACTTATATATTTCTTATAACGCTGGCTGTAGGCGATCTCTATAACCATTTTCATTCATTTCAACAATGGTTCATTGAAGTGTCGTTTGAATGATTTCGCCAGTCATCACCTTCATTTTAATGATTCAATGAGATTAAGGAGTCGACTATTGACGGATATGCTGTCTTCATCATTAAATGCAGTTGAAACTTTCTGCCACCTGGTGGTTGTTTGGGTACATTGCCTTAGCCTCGAAAAAAATCGGCTTGACGCACTGCGGGATCTCTTCGGGAGTCCCGCGGGAGAAGGTGCATTCTCAACCCGTACCCACTGTAGATCAGTTGGAACGAGCCTCAAGGACCGAGGCTCGAGGAGAGTGTTTGAGACCCACCCCATGTGTCTTTATCTCAATAAGTCCACTAGACCAGGAGTGGACATCCCTATCTGCTTAAGGGTTGGTATGGCTAGTAGGTTTCATTGCAACCAAGTATACCTACATCGACCCATTGGAGGTAGTTACAGACCCCAGTCATGCCCAGTCATGCAACCTCAATCTAAGATACTGAACACAGTTTCTGGAAATCTGGAATTCTAACTGGAGCCCTTAATCTCCGTACTGACCATATAGTCTTAAAAAAGATGACGAGTTATGTTTGCTTTGGTGCTTGGTTGATCAAAAAAACTGAAACCACAATACATCCCAACCCAATTTCATACCTTTGACTGTGTATACAGTATGTGTGCGTGCCGTGTTTGTGTGTGGTTCTCAAAATGACTTCCTGATTCATTCATCTGTAATCTATCTGTTTTATGTGTAATTCTATGTACATTGCAAATTAAGGACACTTCAGAGACCACTTTGTCCGTCATTTGGAGTCTCATTCATGACTTCTCACGACTATGACTCTCTCATCTCTATGAACACCGTTTGCTCGTCTCTCCTAATCTCCGTTGTTATTGTTACCATTGTTGTTGTTGATGTTGTTGATGTTGTTGTTGTTGTTGTTGTTGTTGTTTTTGTTGTTGATGTGGTAGGCTTGCACCTCTGATGTCGTATCCGTGAGACTGTGTTGTGTTCTCTCTTATTTGAAACTCTACAGCTGTGACTCCTTTGTTTTTTGACTCTTGTGTACCTTGTAGCTCTGTGACTCTGTGTTCGTGACTGTCGCTTTCTCTTCTCTTTTCTTCTCTCCCCTTTTTTCTCTCTTCCCTCCCTCTCTTCATTCTCTTCTGTGTTTGTGTCTCCTTTTCTTTCCTCCCTCTCCATGTGCTCTTTTTCAGACTCTCACTATTGAAATCGTAGACCAGTCTGAACACTGACAAAAACAAACGTGTAAATTGACCTTCATAATGCGGTTCCAATGCTAGTTGCCTGTTAGCATTTTTTAGCCATTAGCCGACAGTATGCGAGAGTCTTTGAGATGAAACACTGTTGCTTGGCTTCTGCTTGGCTATAGGCTGCTCTTGGTTTGTCCTGCGGGCTGTTTTTGTGCACTGTAGTCTACATTGCTTTGCTGTTCTGCACTCTGCTTTGCTTCTGTTGGCTGTACTGTACTGTCCATACTCCATACTATACTGTACGTTTTACTGAAACCTTCACAGGTTTGACTAGACTTGCTTGACTATACATTGACTCTTTGCATTGCACTGCACCGCAACCCTCTGACCACTCTCAGATGGGGCTGAATACTGACATGCCTTCTGTTTTTCTCTTTCTCTCTCCACTGGTGTTTCCTACTCCACTGGTGTTTCTCTCCTCTTGTTCTTCTCTTTTTCTTCTGTTTTTTCCCCTCTATCCCTTCTTCCTCTCCTTTTTCTTCTTCTCTCTCTGGCTTTCATCTTCCTCTGTTTCTCCTCTGGTCCTCTTTTTCCTCTCTATCATTCTTCCTTCCTCTTTCTCTCTCTCTCTCTCTCTCTGCCCCCCTCCCTTCTTCTCTCAGGTGTGTCTGACCCTGACTGCCAAGCGTATGGCCCGTAAGAACTGCCTGGTGAAGAACCTGGAGGCCGTGGAGACTCTGGGCTCCACCTCCACCATCTGCTCCGACAAAACTGGCACCCTGACCCAGAACCGCATGACGGTGGCCCACATGTGGTTCGACAACCAGATCCACGAGGCCGACACCACTGAGGACCAATCTGGTAAGGCTCGGGTCCATAACTGGGTCCTCATCCGGATTACTAGTAAAATATTGTAGATTCTGACTTTAACCCAGGGCCATATCTGGCCCCCACCTGCAGGCTTCATATGCCCCCCGAGATGTCTTGAATGAGAAGGGGAAATTAAGAGCTGAATAAAATAGATATTCACATCCAGTTGTCATCAACTATGTGTAATAAGCAATATCTCTATGATAGGATAAATGCGGTTTGCTGCATTGACAATTACATTATGTTCATGTAGTCATATACTCTCTATGCAGGTGAAAAAGAGAAAGACTGATATGGGATAGAGGGTATTTCAAGAAAGAAAGAGCAGTATATGGCAGCAGCACACAATATAAACCCCCATGCCTTGTGTGGGACCTAATAAAGGAATAAATGACTAAACAGCAATCTCATGCCCGTGTAGAGAAATGATAATGACCACGAGAACATGATTGGCCCCCAAGAGGTCCCATTCCAACAAATCCGGCCCACTGCCTAATGTGAGCCTGCATGGCTCTTCTGCTGAAGCCCATTCAGACTGGAATCACAGTTTTATTTGGCAGTCTTCTGTGGCACAGTTTCAACTGGAATGCAATCACAAGCGCTTCATCTTTGAAAAGGGAGAATCTCATTGAAATATACAATGGGTTCAGTTGTGGTGCTGGCGCTGACGTGTTTCTCTTTCTCATTTCAAATGCCTGCCTATACACTTTTTTGGCAGCCTGGTTGCCATTAGCTTTCATTAAATGACAACTTTTGTTTTGTTTCTTCAGTCTAGATAAAACCTAGAGATGAATAAGAAGTGATTTCATGTTTTTTTTTTTTTTCAAAACTGAATGTTTGCAATGCAAAACGGCAGTGAACTATCAGGTTTTAATTAAATTAATTTCTGATTCATACCTTAGTTACACCATGGTGATTATGCATTTTGAATGTATGAAGTAGATATGATCCTCCTTAGTTACTTACAAACCTGAAGATGCCTCTTATTATAATAAAATGGGGATGTGTTTGTTAAATTATGTGCTAGTATGTGTTACTAGCTTTGTCATTATTCATATGACTTCACTATAATTGCATCTGACACAAATTTGAAAGCAAAAGTGACAGAAGTTGAAGATGACATTCAGTCAATGATAAAAAAGACTTAGTAGAAAGACCCAGAGCTCATAAGGAGCTCCATTCCTCTCTTCCTTCCTTCATTAATAAATAACCAGATGGAGCTGTTTCCTCTCCTCTTCAAGTCATTTAATAAAGTTAGGAATCTGTCACACAATGTTCAATTTTTCAAATGAAGTCATTTTGAGTGTTATAGCCAACATACTGCAGAGCCAGACTTCCATTAGGCCACCTTCTCACTCTTCCCTCTCTTCCCTCTCTTCTCTCTCTTCTCTCTCTTCTCACTCTTCTCTCTCTTCTCTCTCTCTCTCTCTCCGTCCGTCTCCAGGCGCCTCGTTCGACAAGAGCTCTGGGACGTGGGTGGCCCTGTCGCGCGTGGCCGCCCTGTGCAACCGCGCCGCGTTCAAGGCCGGCCAGGACACTCAGCCCATCCTGAAGCGCGACGTGGCCGGCGACGCGTCCGAGTCCGCCCTGCTCAAGTGCATCGAGCTGTCCTGCGGCTCCGTCAAGGCCATCAGGGAGAAGAACAAGAAGGTGGCCGAGATCCCCTTCAACTCCACCAACAAGTACCAGGTGAGCACGAGACACGGAGAGGCCATAACACCGCATTCACACTGTCTACGTCCGTCGACGGATCACGGAATGCCTGTCTGCCGTATGTATATTTGCATACACGCTATCTGATTGGCTGACGGATCCGTCGCTGCCTGAAAAGTTGAACATTTCTCAACTTTTTTGACGGAGGCAGCGGAGCTGAAGGAACGGACGGACCCACAATTCCTTTCGAGTCCGCCCCATGCAAAGTCAATGAGATCCGTTGACGGATGTAGACAGTGTGAACGCCCTGTAAGGCTCATATCACCTCACTGTGGAAAGTCATGAGTGTTTGCTTGGGCAGAATATGGTTTGAATGTCCCCTTGGGGATCAATAAAGTATCTATCTATCTATCTATCTATCTATCCATCCATCTACTGTATCTATCTGTCTATCTAATATTCTCTATGCCACCGCCTTGGCAATCATGGGGTCCTTCAATCAATCATAAACAACTTCAAGTAATCATGAGAATAAGATCTGTTTGACCTCTGATTAGTGGATACTTCCCTAATTCATATCTTATTACATTTCCCTCAGGATATAGGGATCTAGGTTATCTAATAGATTAATTCTGATTTAATCTATCTAGGGATCTACAGTATGTATTTTAATATTTAATAGATTTTACATGTCAAATGTCTAATGTTAGCCCAGCTATAGCTGTAACTGCCACAGTAATGGAAACCTAATGTGTTTTATTACAGTAATTTCCCGCATATAAGCCGCAGGACAGTGTTTTATGCAAGTTAAAAGAAACAAAACCATTTTAACACCATATTAACTGCCCCCCTGTATTAACCTGATAGCTGAAGAAATGTTTGCTAAATCAATGTATAAGCCGCGGCTAATAGTCTGGAAATTACGGTAATAACATTTCAATAACATCTACATCTCTCTCTCTCTCGCTCTCTCAATTCAATTCAAGGATGCTTTATTGGCATGACAAACAAGACATTCATGTTGCCAAAGCAGTCAAACAAATGTATATCATAGTGTAACACTCTCTCTCTCTCTCTGTTCTCCAGCTGTCCGTGCATGAGACCGAGGACGAGAACGATAACCGCTACCTGCTGGTGATGAAGGGCGCCCCAGAGAGGATCCTGGACCGCAGCTCCACTATCATGCTGCAGGGCAAGGAGCAGCCCATGGACGAGGAGTTGAAGGAGGCCTTCCAGAACGCCTACATGGAGCTCGGAGGACTGGGAGAGAGAGTGCTGGGTGAGAGAGATGGAGAGAGAGAGCGAGAGATAGAGAGAGAGAGAGAGAGAGAAAGAGAGAGAGAGAGAGAGAAAGAGAGAGAGGGAGGAGAGAGAGAGGGAGAGAGATGCTTGAATGTGATGAGTTGTCAATTGTGCTAAAGGTCAGCGGTCTAGGCTTGAGATGGGTGGAATACTTGCTGATATATTCGTCTCATCTACTAGAGAGCAAGCGGGAGAGAGAGAGAGAGAGAGAGAGAGAGAGAGAGAGAGAGAGTAGGAGTAAGAAGGGATTAAGAAAGAGAAGTCTCCATTCTGCTAAATGCATAATTATGCCTACATGCTTCTGTTGGATTAAGAGAGAAAGAGGGAGACTGTGAAAGAGAGATAAAGGGGGGATTTGAAGCGAGGGATGAAAGGAAGGATTGGGGGAGAAAGGAGGATTAAAGGACTGAGGATGAGGATGGTAGAATAACAGAAAAAAAGGGAATGCTCTTACTTTGTAATTCTCGATAAAGGCAAGTTGTCATTTAAACTCCATACAGCTCAGTGGGTATAAGAGAAAGATAAGAAAGGAGATATGAAAGGAAGATGAAGAGGAGGATGAATAAGAGAGAAAGAGAGAGAGAGGAAGAGAGAGAGAAGGTTGCATTCTGATATTTAAATCAGTGGCATTTTAGAAGGCCAAAATGTTGCGCAGTAGAGAGAACAGATAAGGTTCCGGATTCAATTTAGTCAGCACGAACAGAAGAACCTGAGCAGGACATGGAGAGATAAGCCGTCTTTAAATAAGATTCACCGGTCGAACATTTGAAATATTGTAATAAGACATGGCCAGAGATATGAAGTAATAAAAGACAAAGGGAGGAGGGCCACTGAAGTGATATCCTGTCTCTTCGCTTTATCTGTCACCGTTGGGGTAACAAGAGCATTGAGCATTGAGTCTTTCACGGAGCATCTTCACTGTGTGTTGTGCTGCAGACAACATTTACTGTCCATCCAGCTCCCTGTGATGGACTTCAAGTAAATCTATAGTCCGTGATTTTTTTTTTAATGTCAGCGGAATCGTTATGCTGTCGGCTGCCAAAGGCACTTTCGCTGTAGGCAGCACTACCCAGTAGATACCGAGGAAGGGAAAGGTGGAAAGCCTAGTGCAGCCTAACGAGTTTGTCAATATAATCAATACCCGCATTAGTCATCTGACCTGACCCCTGACCCCTGACCTGCGATCTCTGCTCTCTCTCCCTCGTGCTCCACAGGCTTCTGCCACTTGATGCTGCCCGAGGACCAGTTCCCCAAGGGCTTTGCCTTTGACACCGACGACGTCAACTTCCCCACGGAGAACCTCTGCTTCCTGGGCCTGATGTCCATGATCGACCCGCCCCGTGCTGCCGTGCCAGACGCCGTGGGCAAGTGCCGCTCCGCCGGCATCAAGGTCATCATGGTGACGGGCGACCACCCCATCACCGCCAAGGCCATCGCCAAGGGCGTGGGCATCATCTCCGAGGGCAACGAGACGGTGGAGGACATCGCCGCTCGCCTCAACATCCCCGTCAGCCAGGTCAACCCCAGGTGGGCTCACTCACACAGGCAGTCATACACACCTGTGCACAGACACATACACAAGCACCTGCTCATCTACCCTAAAACACCTGTGAATCATTTAGCCTGCATTTACACTGGCAGGGTATCGTTTTTTTGGTTCAATTGACTTTTTTTACTGCCTGTTTATCTATCTTTATCTACGTTTCAAAGTGGCTCATATCAGGTATCTGTGTTTCCATGGTTCACTAATTTGTTTACGGTAACACTTCTTACAGCCCGCATGTACTGTACATAAGAGGGTTTGGTCACCGAAATGCAAGCAAATGTGTTTACGCACATTAGTGTTTAACATGAAATGTGGCAGTACGTATATGGACATATACAACTAATAATCAAAGGAATATTTCGGTATTTTACACTTTAAGCCCATTTTCTGTATTGCCTAGCATGAAAACGAGAGTTTGACACCGAAATCTCGACGATTGAGCCTGTTTGTGGAATTTGGCAGCTTTAGAATGGAGCTCTGTATGGCTTTAACATTGCTCGCTTTGTGCATGGACTATTCTGCCATAAAACACCCCTAAACGTTCGTTTTTAAAAATGTGCAGCTCACCGAGTGGTTACTGGTCTTCAACGCAGCATAATGAGCATAATGAGACAAAAAGCATAATGAGAACTATTGACATGATGTAATGTCAGAATTGTAAAATGTTTCTATACTGTGTGTGTGTGTGTGTGTGTGTGTCAGGGATGCCAAAGCATGTGTGATCCACGGCTCCGACCTGAAGGACCTGTCCCAGGACCAGATGGAC
The DNA here is from genome assembly GCF_963854185.1 of Sardina pilchardus. Classification (NCBI taxonomy): domain Eukaryota; kingdom Metazoa; phylum Chordata; class Actinopteri; order Clupeiformes; family Clupeidae; genus Sardina; species Sardina pilchardus. The sequence goes on from NC_085017.1 coordinate 17,609,219, forward strand.
GATGTGCTGAAGAACCACACAGAGATTGTGTTCGCCAGGACTTCCCCCCAGCAGAAGCTCATCATCGTGGAGGGCTGTCAGAGACAGGTACAGGCACCACCACACCACCATCTCTCTCTCTCTCTCTCTCTCTCTCTCTCTCTGTTTGATTGATTTCTGTGTGTAATATCTTCCCATCCCTTTCTCTCTGTTTCGTTTTTCCTAGATCGATGTGTACTTTCTCTCTTAGTTACTTTCTCTGTGTCATTAGCTGTTTAGACCATTTCTTTCGAGTCTTTCAATGATACATTAGATAGTGTTTTGCAGTCACAATGTTGCTAGTCAGTATCTTGTACTGCCACTGCCCCGAAAAAGCTTTATTTACTGTGTGCCAATTCTTGCTATCATTTATTTATTGCATGCGAAGATCCTGCCATTGTGAATATTCAATATTGAGTGTTCACACTCTCCCGCCTCTCTCTCAGGGTGCTATCGTAGCTGTCACCGGTGATGGTGTGAACGACTCCCCCGCACTGAAGAAGGCTGATATCGGCGTTGCCATGGGGATCTCCGGCTCAGACGTGTCCAAACAGGCTGCCGACATGATTCTGCTAGATGACAACTTCGCCTCCATCGTCACCGGAGTGGAAGAGGGTGAGAAAGAGAAAGGAGAGAGATTGAGAGAAAGTGAGGGAGGGAGAGAGGGAGGGAGGGAGTAAAAGAGAGAGTGACACGCATGAAGAGAGGGAGTAATGAAAATTGGAGCGAAGGGGAGGGAGAGATGGAAGACCGAGAGACGAAAAGAGAATGACATAAAGGACAAATGGTGAAGAGAAAATGGCACAGAAAATGTTCACTGAGTGACTTTTCAGAATGGCAGTTAATAGGTCAGAAATCTCAGAGATCTCATAGAGGGCATGATAAAAAAAGGCAGGCCAAAGGTAGAGAGAGAGAGAGAGAGATACAGACAGACAGACAGACAGACAGACAGACAGAGAGGAAGAGAAAGAGAGAGACATGACAAAGCGCAAAGACAGAAAGAAAAGGGTTCAGTAGAGATGTGAGGATATGCAGATGAGAGAATATATAGAGCTTAAACATTAGTCACACACAGTGCAAGTAAGACCAATGACCTAACTCTGTGTGTGTGTGTGTGTGTGTGTGTGTGTGTGTGTGTGTGTGTGTGTGCTTGGTGTGCTTGTCTCAGGCCGTCTGATCTTTGATAACCTGAAGAAGTCCATCGCCTACACCCTGACCAGCAACATCCCAGAGATCACACCCTTCCTCTTCTTCATCATCGTCAACATCCCTCTGCCTCTGGGCACCATCACCATCCTCTGCATCGACCTGGGCACTGACATGGTAAGACAACGCAATACTAGCACACACACACACACACACACACTAGACAAAGATACAGGGACATGGATTTCAACAATCTTTTTATTATTATTATATTAAGTATATTTTTTGGGCTTTTTATGCCTTTAATGATAGAGACAGTGGAGAATGACAGGAAGTGAATGGGAGAGAGAAATCTACTGGCAGTGAAAGAATTGCAACTTGATTTTATACTCGTAATCTTGAATCTTGATGTTTTCCTACCTCAGTCATCTTCCCTGACCTCTAAACTCTAACCTGTCTGTGAACTTCAGAACTAAGCAAACCCTGAATCAGATAAGATTACTCATATCATGTACAGTTCTTCAGGGGAAAGTCCCCAAGGACAACACGTAAATTCCATGGCAGACAACCCACAGTATTCACACTCACACCACACTGTCCGCATCTTAAAATAGAGAGATAGTTGTTTGTGATTAAGCTAATCTTCAGAAGTGAGAAAAAAAAAACAAGAAAATGAAAAATAAGGAAAAACCCACCCCTCTGTCAGGTGCCAGCCATCTCCTTGGCCTATGAAGTGGCGGAAAGCGACATCATGAAGCGCCAGCCCAGGAACCCCCTCCGAGACAAGCTGGTGAACGAGAGGCTGATCAGCATCGCCTACGGACAGATCGGTGAGTTACACACACCTGCGCACCTGCACACCTGCGCAGATCAATCATACATAGAGTGAACATGCTGTCAGCCTGTCAGCCAAAATATGCATGGAGCAGAGTTGCTGCTTTACATATTCCATCCCTGACATGCACAGAATGTTCCCTTCACACACATGAACACATGTACAGGTACACATACCAACATAGCCAGAGCCGACCCATCAGCACCACAATCACAGATGCACTATCTTAGTATTCATTTAGTATTCAGTAAACTGCAGTCACATAGCCTGCTCATTTTGCCTTTTTTGTGTACATGCATAGATGTCATCGAAGCACTCACCCCTCCCTTGTTCTTTCTGCAGGTATGATTCAGGCTTTGGGAGGTTTCTTCGCTTACTTTGTGATCATGGCAGAAAATGGCTTCCTCCCCTCTCTATTGGTGGGCTACAGGCTTCCTTGGGATGACCGCTATAACAACGACCTGGAGGACAGCTACGGACAGCAGTGGGTCAGTACCGTGCCATGCTCTCTGTCTCTCTTGTACAGTCACACAACACAACACGTAACGTTTATGTAGCGCTTTTCTCAACGCTCAAAGCTACTCACAGGGAAGGGGGAACCTCGCTAACCACCACCAATGTGTAGCACCCACCTGGGTGATGCAAGGCAGCCATTATGTGCCAGAACGCTCACCACACACCAGGTGGAGGTGGAGAGTGAAGGCCTGAATGAGCCAGTTAGATATATACATAACAGTGGGTATAGTGCATTGAGCTCAATGAGCATCAAACAGGCTAATAGGCTAACTGGAAAAAGCACCATGCCAATCTCTAGCTATGGTGAAGGGTATGTGATGATGTGGGGCTATTTTAATTCCAAAGGCCAAGGGAACTTTATCAGGATGCATAATATCATGGATCCATGAAATAGCTGGCCTTTAAAAATAAAAACATATAAAAAATCCTCCTGCTCCTACTGTATGGGAATTTAACATAGGGGTCAAATACTTATGCTCCCTGTATTTAAGGAAGAACATTTATCTATTTACGATACATTCTTCAATCACAAAGAAAATTAGTGTCCTTAGCGGTTTGATTTTTACTCATTTTTTGAATTAAGGCATTACAATCAATTCTCAAAAGATGATTTTATATTCCTATTTTTAGTCAACTTAAGCATGGGTGTGAATACTTACTATACCTACTGTATGTATATACAGTATATATACTGTAGATAGGTAGATACTTTATTGATCCCCAAGGTGAAACACTCTATGACACTCTGTGTTGGGCAGCCAAGAGCCCACATCAGTGTCCTACCATATCAGATTGTCCCACCATATTTGATTGTCTGTTGTTAGTAATAGTAAGTAGTAGTCTTCTTAAAGGAGTCCTTTCAACAAGTGTATTTTTGTGTGGAATGAGAGTGCTGTGGTCCTCTTCGTCTTCTCACTGTGCCCTCTTGTCCACCCCTGCAGACGTACGAGCAGAGGAAGATTGTGGAGTTCAGTTGCCACACCGCCTTCTTCGTCAGCATCGTGGTGGTGCAGTGGGCCGACCTGATCATCTGCAAGACCCGCCGGAACTCCGTCTTCCAGCAGGGCATGAAGTCAGTGCCTCTTCCTCTTCCTCTTCTTCCTCTTTCTCAATCGTTTTCTTTCTTTTCTTTCTTCCAATCCCTCTGCGTGATTGACATTCTCCTCAGTGTTGAGTGCTGAGTCTGATGCATTTTACATGCTGTGTTGTGGTAACATCGCTGACCTTGTTGTGTGATGTGTCTGCTGTGCAGGAACAAGATCCTGATCTTTGGCCTGTTTGAGGAGACAGCCCTGGCTGCCTTACTGTCCTATTGCCCCGGCATGGACGTCGCCCTTAGGATGTACCCATTGAAGTGAGTCGCCCCAAACAAGCCAACAAACCACCCAATAATACATTTACCGTAATTTCCCGACTATTAGCCGCGGCTTATACATTGATTTTGCAAAATGTCTTCCGCTATGAGGTTAACACAGGGGGGGCATTAATATGGTGCTAATATGGTTTTGTTTCTTTTAACTTGCATAAAACACTGTCCTGCGGCTTATACACAATGTGACTTATATGCGGGAAATTACTGTAATACATTTAGTCTTGAATCATGGTATTGATTGCTACAGAGATACATTATAGAGACATCAGATGATGCTGGAGCACACTTTATGATTGCTGACACCAATGCAGTATATTTCATGTATATACCAGTATTCATGCAGAGGCAACCTGCACTATTATGTATGGTTAATCTGGGATTGTAATGACCTTAATTGGTGACACAGATGCCCTCACTAATGCCCTCACTTTAATTGTTAATTAAAGAGTAGCATTGATGGATTGTGTCTGTTATTGTGGAGAAACGGAAAGATGAGCCCAATACCATATTCCATTTTTTATACTACTTGAGACAATTCACAGTAACACACATTAGTACCCCCTAGTGACAAAGCATGGGAAGTGCATTTGAAGTGCCTATGTCTGCAAGTAGTGTGTGTGTGTGCGCGTTGAACTGTATTGTTTACTAATGACTCTCTTTCTTTTCATTTCTTCTTCAGGCCCAGCTGGTGGTTCTGCGCGTTCCCTTACAGTTTCCTTATCTTTGTTTACGACGAGATCCGAAAACTCCTCTTGCGTCGGAACCCAGGAGGTAAGACGTTGATTCTACTCGTAGACACACTCCTCAGCACAGAGATGTCTTCACTGCTCTCTTTGCCAATAAAAATGATTGTACCTGTCTAAACCCTTACTACGTGCACAAGAATGCTGTCTACTTAAATCCACCTTTTTACCACTGTTCTCCTTCTCATATAACAGAAATACGGTATACTTGTAAGCAACATTGGATTTTAACAAATGTTTCTTTTGTTTTTTTCTCTCTCTCTCTCCTCTACAGGTTGGGTCGAAAGGGAGACATACTATTAAATTATCATCAGTTCATTCCCCCTCACATCCGCCCTTCCCCCTTTCTTCCCTCCTCCTTCTTATGCATCCATTCCACCTTCTCTGAATCTGTCTCTCTTGTCCTCCCCTCCCCTCCTCCCTCACATCACTCCTTCATGTAAGGGAACCCCACTTTAGCAATCTTCCCCTTGGTCTTGCCCCCCCCCCCCCTCTCTTCCTGCCTCCAGAGAAAAACTGCCAAGAGAACGAGGGGACCAACGACGGAGGTGGAGGAACGCCGAGGGAGGGACGGGTCTCTCCGCCCGTCCCCCACCCTCCCTCCATCCTTCCCGTCTTTTTTTTTTCTTTTTCTTTTTTCTACCCAAAGACTTACAGCGTAATCTGCCAGTACTGTTGATACGTCTCTGATACTGTTATTCTTACTACTGACAACTGTGGCTATTGTACACTGCCTCTGTACCCGGTCAAGCCGGTGTTACTTCTTACACCTTAATCAACGGCAGCTTTGTCTAGACCCACTGCCCCCCCCAAACCCCCCCACCCTCCACCACCTGCCCCTTTCTATCTCGGTGATGATGCCCACCACACACATTTCACCACACCCTTCCAAGCCTCTCCCTCCCTCTCTCTCTCTCTCTCTCTCTCTTTCTCTCAGTCCTTTTGTCCTTCGTTCCGCCTCCTTTCCCATGCTACTGTACACCCATCCAGAGAAACAGAGAGATCAAACTGCTGACACCGTGAAAATTCGTCGCACGCTCACACTCTCTTCACAAGTTGGAAAAAAATGACAACCCTCTATCTCTCCTTCTGCGACTCTTCCCTCTCCTGACTTCCTCCTCGTACCCCTTGCTCTTTCTCTCTTGTCTGTTTTGTCGGCTGCCGTGTTGGTGTATTTTAATAGACGACTGAGTGTTTTTTTAATACCACCATTGGCTACTCTCTTCATATTTTTTTTTTACATTTCCCCTGGTATTTTTTTCAGTCAGGAGTGAGCATGAGAGCTGCCTGTCCCCCCCCACCCCCCACCCCCTTTTTCGACCATGACAAAGCACACCCGGCACCCCATCTCACTCTTTTTCTCTCTCACTCTCTTTTCTCCCTCTCTCCTCCCTCGCTCTCCCTCCTGCACTACCCCTTCCAGCCTGCTTCTTCTTCTCTCTCTCCGTCCGTCTGGCCCTGTCTGTCTGTCTGTTTGTGAACAACGTGCAAGAAACCCTCCCTCCCTCCCTCCCGCCTGCCTCTCCCGTTCCCCCACTTCCCCTTCCCCAAACCCTGTTGAAAAGAAAAAAAATTACAATCTCTCTGTGTCCTAGGAAAAAGAGATTTCTCTCCAATTTCATTATTTAACGAAGCGAAGATGTGGAATAAGGTGTTGTACCTTACATGCGAAACAGCAGCAGCAGCAGCAAAAAAAAAAAATGAAATAAAAAGGATCTCTCTTTTTTCAGTTTGGTCTCTGTTTCTGTTTGTGTGATTGACGATCGATGATAGAGTGACAGTTGCAAGCTTGTCACGGCACCTGCATGAATCAACTCATATGGACATAGAAATAGAAAATACGGGAAAATGCTGTCACAATTACAGTAAAGGACAAAAGGAAACGCATCACTGATTCAGTGTGCCGGTGGAGAAACACTAGTGCTGTGTTTAGTCTTTCACATGCAGCACCTTGACACAGACATCACAGCAGTGTTCCCTCAAGAACAGACACACAGGCCAGCCTATGACAGCCATGAGTAAGCACTTATGCTGTGTGACTCTCCATATTACCACAACATTACCACAACATTACCACAACATTACTTTCGGCTGTGAGAAGAGAAACCCTCAACAAACCGCAAATCAAATACACCACCATCATCATCATAATTAAAGGATATCTAGTTGAAACAAGACATACAAAGTGTCTCCTCTCTGGTGTGTGTAATTGATTTAATGATTCAACACATTCATCTATCTGAGTGTGATGGGTTTTTTTTTTAACTCATTACTTGCATATTGGTCTTTGTTAAGTTCATTTGTGAACTTGAGGTTGTTCTTTAATAAAAAAATAAAATAAAAATAAAAATGATAAAACATACTGTACTTACACAGACTTCCATGATCAGGATTTAGGGGAAGAAAGAATATTAAACAAGACACGTGTGCAGTTGAGTTTTGACAAAGCAGCTTGTTCCTATATTCATGAAAGACATCTGAGCAGTTTCTGAAACTTAACATACCAGCAAGCATATGTATAATACAAAAATGAATAACAGATGCAGGAAGGGTCACTGTCCATGGTTTAAACATTAGTGAGGGCATCTGTGATTCATGAATAGTAATGGATCCATCGCCTCTGTGTGTGTCGATGCTGATGTGTGTGTGTGTCTGTGTGTGTGTGTGTTTGAAAGAGGCTTGTCCATTTACTAAGGGGGCACACCTATACCCCAGGGATATAGGTCACCCGTTTACACATGATTAGCGCAGGGTGGCTAGCTGGCTTGCTGAGAGTGTTGATCTGTTCCCTTCTCCAGCCGCGGCAGAGAGGGGAGAATCAGGGAGTCATCAGGAAGCCAATCTGAGCTCCCGGGGAGCTGGGGAAAAAAAGAGAGATCGCTTTGATGAATTCCCCTGTTTGGTTTCCATTCGAGCTCTGAAACAAACAAAGAAGTACTACAGCACATAACGTGCGCACACTCACTCTCACAGACACACGTTCTCTCATACACACACACACACACACACACACACACACACACACACACACACACACACACACGCACAAACACACACAAACACACACACACATTCATACATGCCCACATGTGCATGACTTGCACACAAACACACATGCAAGTGTGTGTGTGTGTGTGTGTGTGTGTGTGTGTATGTGTGTGTGTGTGTGTGTGTGTGTGTGTGTGTGTGTGTGTGTGAGTGAGTGTGCACGTGCACACACACCGTCTCCTTAACAGAATTACAAACATGCCTTGAAGCCACCTCTCCATAACAACAGAAATATGTCCCCTCATTATGATGCACACACACACACACACACACACACACACACACACACACACACACACACACACACACACACACACACACACATACACACACACACACACACACACTCACACACACACACACACACACTCACACCCCTTCTCTTTTGTCAGACACCCTCCCCTCCTCCCGCTGCAATCTGGGCTCACAGCCCCCTCTCCCTCTCGCGCTCCACTGTTCTGTGTGATAGAATATCGATCGGCTGCCTCCTCTCTGCAACCAGGGGGGAATAGGGGGGCCTGGTCAGACATGCTCCAAGGTCGTCTCCTTGGCAACTGCAGGATGGGTCAGAGGGTTGCCATGGCACCTAGGTCGCTGGGGTCAGGTGTTGGGGGAGGGGTCAGCGACAGGGCTGGTGATAATATTTGGGTGCTGGATAGAGGGGTTTTTTTGGGGAATGGGAGGTCAGTGGATAGTCAACGCTGATGGAGAATGGACATTTCTTTGAAAGCATGAAAGAGAAATGAAATTTTTAAAAAAATCATAATTTGATATATCTTTATGGGGTTTTCATTTAATTAAAAAAAAATATTGCTCTTGGTTAATGTCCACAGAGAAAAAAAGTATACAAGCATGTGCGGTATAAGAGAAAGTGAGAAATATTTCAGTAGCCTTAATAGCTCACCCTGGGACTAGGTACCAGATGGCTTTTTTTTTTTTTCTTTTTTTTCAAATAAATGTGTCCAGGGCTACAAATACTATCTTCAGGATTCTGTCTATTACACTTCTTGTTACAGACATATACAATTCCTCATAAACAGAGGTAAAATTAAGCTAAAATGAATAAATAAAAACATATTTGGACTTATCTTTACTGATCCTTTTTTAGCTTAGCAATGCATCTTTTACATTACGGGGTAAACATTCATTTCAGATTATCGGTGAAACTAATATGTAGAAGAACATTAAATGTATCAATTGACAATATATTTTCTTAGCATTTCATCAACTAAAAGAAAACATAAACAAGCTATAAGCAACCCACAGGCCTAGTACAAAAAGCCTAATTTGACATTCAGGGAAACGATTCAAGCCATCATTTTGAAAAGTGTTTAAGTGCTTGCGTGTGCTACACGATAATGTCAATACAAAACAATAATAAAAAAAATAGATCAAAAGATCAATCAAGATAGTGAAATCAATCCTCACTCCTGCGTGATATTATTGACCTACAGATGACAGACTGTGAACAGTCACTTTCCTCTAGGTAATGGAGACCCCCTTTTGCCAGACTAACTGAAGACACATCCCTAAGTGACATTCAACAATGTGGGCTTGGATGACGTCAAAAATGTTTAGTTAAATCAGAGTATTTGCATAAAACCAGCAAGGGCTAAGGTATGACAAAGGTTAAGGGTATATAATGTGGCATTATGGAGGACTATAAGGCACCAACCCAAAAGACTCCCAGAGCAGTGCAAAAGCCAGAACCATAATTGATAGGCTACAGTGACAAATGACAGTCAACATTTTTATTTTCTTTCTCAAGGCTCTCAAATACAATGCTACTCAAATATGAAAGGGGAAAAGCCAACTGAGGTTAACAAATATTATGTGTTTGTTGGCTATGGTGAAGCCAACGTGAGAACACAACACACATATGCAAATATGTTGCATTTCTGCTAACCCACCCACATGTGAGAATTAAGTATGACTCTGTTTGTAGTTCTGGTAAATAGACAACTTGTTCATGTTAAAGGCTGAACATGAGACTGTACATATTTCAATGATGAATGCATTTCTGAGTAACCTACTTTTGTGGGTAAACATGTAAGAGGCAAAACCTATAATAATAGTGATGAGAAGAATACAAATGACAAGCCAGTATTCTGGCTTTCTTTCCCTTGCACTCCTAAAGGCTGATTATAATGTTTTACATCTGGCTCAAATACAATGCTACTCAAAAAAATATGAGAGGGGGAACTTGGGGAAGCCAATTGAGGTTAACAAATATAAGGTATTTTGTTTCCCATTATACTTAGATGGCCAAAACAAGAAGCCAATATTGCCAACATGAGAACACAACACATATATGCAAATATGTTGCATTTCTGCTAACCCACCCACATGTGAGAATTAACTATGACTGTTCGTGCTTTTGGAAAAACACAACTTGTTCATGGCTTGTTCAGGCTGAACGTCAGTCAGTCCATTGACGAATACTGTGTCTGAGTAACCTACAACAGGTAGGCTATTTTGGGGTAAACGTGTTTGCTAAAGACAAAAACTTACATCTTAATAGAGGTGAAAGGAAAGAATAACTGAAGACCATGTTTGAAACCACTGGTCGGCGAGATCGTTGACTGTGACATTGCTCTACGCCGTGGTTAGGCAGAAGCCAGCCGTGGACTGAGCGCGTTATTGCACTTCTTAGCCACAAGATGGAGAGCATGCTCTTTTGGTGCGGCGGACAACTTCATCAGACAAATGGAGCCACTGAAAAGTCTAAGGTTTTTTATTTAAAACAATACTATGTAACACTTCCCGCTGTTAATGAATGTTTGCAATGTATATCGTTCTGATATAATTTTCAATTTAATTTTGATTGGTACGATAATGTAAAGGACAGAAAGGATGCATATAAGTCCGACGAGCTATCCAGGAAAACACAATGCATCTATTTTTATGTTCCACGACGAACATCCCATGAAATTATAAGGGAGTCTATCACTCCTATACACTGCATCGCCGAAACTCCACTAGCCAGATGTTATTAAACGTGCTCAACTGGATGTTGGCGTCCAGGAAGTTTATGCATGTCTCTCAGGTAGTCATGGGCCTAACTCGGTTTTTTTTAGACCAGCACATATTACTGCCGCTAACCTGTCATTAATGCAAGTTAATCATTGTTTTATTCTACACGAGAATGCCTTTTATAGTTAGTAGTTATAGTTGGGCTATTGCCTGTGAACGTTTACGCATAGAATAGCCTATTAGGCTACAGTACAATTAAACACTACAGAAACGAGACTACTGTTCGAGATTAAACTGGTGTCTAGCCATCTCTTTTTCTGTAGTGAGAGCATCTCAATCGAATACCCTGACATATTAATTATGTCCAGGTTCGCTGAGATAGCCGAGATACTCAAATCACACTTTTGTTATTGAATGCCAGCTGCATACATTGATAGCTATACAATGTCCCGTATAAACTTCCCCTCCCTTTTCACATACTATGCCACATGATGATGATGAAACTGAAATCACATTGCTAATGGTACAAAGTAGATATATTGATCTGTAAAACAATACTTATTTTTATTTTATTCCTCATCGCGTTTGTAGGCGCAAAATCATGTTCAAAATGACAATGCCCAATCCCAACCAAACCCAATTCAAGTCGACAATAAATCAGTTAGGCCTAAGCCTCTCCAATTGTATATTGCCTCGCTTAATGATTCAAACATACATTTACCAGACCTGCGAACGGATTAGCTAGCTAGTTTGTTTCTCTGGCTGATCTGTTTCCATCACTTCCCTGTCTTTACTGCAAATAATTTTCTGATGTCCATCTTCAGAGATTTTCTCCTCTTGTACCACTAGCCTACTATAACTAGACTTGCTAATATAGCACTCATCGTCTGACTAAAACTGACACTTGACTGCATGGAAGAGGCACTTTCTGCTGCACTAAACTGTCCTGATCTCACTCTTGATTGTTTCCCTTGTTGGAAGTCGCTTTGGTTAAAAAGCGTCAGCCGAAGGTAATGTAATGTGATGTAGGCTAATGTAACATATGGGGTCAGTTAAATTCGGAATCACCATAGGCAACTATATCAATATTGATTGTATTAATCATTCCTGCATTGCCAACGAGACCAACCTGCTATTATGTTTACTAGTGTACAAGTGTGGCTAGAACAAAGGATGAAAAACGGGGATACTCGGAAAAAATTAAAGTGGTGGAGAGGGGTAGCCTATACAGTGCACTCCCCAACAGTGAGAGGGCGACTATTCCTCCATCCTGATACAGCGCTGATATATAGTCTACTAATTGGGGCGTACACACACACACAAACAAAAATCCCAGATTATGCACTGCAAGGTAGAGCGCAAGGTGCGAGCTTCAGCTTTATGAGTTAGTCTGCGTTGCTTTGACATTTATAGAAATTAATCTCATTCTATTCCTATTAATTAATACTACGTTGCTGCCAGATAGGCTACATCAGCTGAAAACCTGAATTTATTTACTGGGGCACATGCTCCCAGTAGAAGGGTCTGGCGACAGTAACACCAAACTGTAATGAAAAATCTAACCCTCTTTAGAAAAGCTACGGTAATTTCCTGGTTTAGATAGGCTTGGCCGTCCATCAAAAATATAGTCTATCACAAAGTTTTCAGTTACTTTGGTTTCGAAACTGCCTAGAAGAAACCCTTTCCATTGCAGCGATTGAAACAATAGTTTAAAGGATTTTATTTGCATGTTGACTCACTCATTGAGTGTGACTCACTTTTGGCCCGCATAACCGACCTCATGCTGCTTTCATGTTACTCAGAGTTAAAGGGGAAAAGGCCAGTGTTACCACAACCTGGTGACACTTTTATATTCCCAGGCAACAGTGAAGAGTGAGAGTCACAATTGAAGCTGACAGTTAAGTGAATCAAATAAAACAGTAATATTTTCACTATTCATGTAATCTACTTGGTTGTAGACTACCATCTATGGCCTGCACAATATAGATTATCAACAGACAGTAGACTTGCCCACAGCGTAAAGTGGTAGTGAAATGTTGAGATTAAATTCAGTGATTGTAATGTTTCTAGAAACTTTTCAGATGGGCTTACAATGAGTTGCATTCTATCGAGAATAAATCCCACTGCTGATGCTTGGACACACACAACAGACAGGTCAGGAGCCAATGTCCATCACCTGCTTTAATCCCCCCACCCCCCCTCACACACGTACCCTCTCCTCACGGCAGCAACTCAGTTGTCATGGGAACAGCCAAGATGCTGAGCAGCTAGAGAGAGAGAGAGAGAAAGAGAGTAAGAGAGAGAGAGAGAGAGAGAAAGAGAGAGGGAGGGAAGGTGATGGCGAGTATGAGGAATGGGGAAAAAGTGGTTGAAGGTCGCTAATGGATTAAAGATACGTGTCTCTGTGTGTTTTAAAAAATGGTCTCTTCCTCTGCCTCTCTCTCTCTCTCTCTCTCTCTCTCTCTCTCTCACGCGCGCTCTTCTCTGCTGAGCGCGTGTGCCCGTCCTTTGGACCCTCTTAACCTAACACAGCCCCCTCTACACTTTGGACATTGTGTATGAATCTGCTCATGCAGGCAGATGAACTGCTGCTGAACCGCCCTCAGCCTCCGCCGGCCCTCGTCTCTCTGTCAACCACACAGCGCTCTATTCTCTTGCACCCTCTGTCTGTGTGTCTGTCTCTTGTTGGGGGGAAAGCCAGATGGACCCGGCCCTTTATTTGCAGGGGCCTCTCGCACGTGCCTGCTTTTGAAAGCCTTGAGGCGTTTAATTCATGAGACACTTTTCCTACCAGGGAGGCCCCGGCAACACCACCCCCCCTCTTTCTTCTCTCTTTCTTTCTTGCTTTCTTTCTTTCTTTCTTTCTTTTTTTTCCACTTCCCTGTTTAGCGTACTTCCCTGAAAGAAATGGCTGTATAGAGAGAACTCCTGTGTCCAGGTTGAGATTTAGTCATTTGGATTCAAAGGTGGTTTTAAGACTAGTTCAAAGTGTAAGATTGTGATTTCACCTCAGGCACAATGAAGTTAATAAGACAGAATTTGAACATGGGTGCAGTCAGTAAAATCAGATCCTTTGATGGATTACCTGCTGATGTATGTTTGGTGGGCCTACCACTAAAAACCAAACGTTCCCATTCTAGAAAATTCTAGAAAAAAAATATTTAAAATAAACCACACAATAGTTTCTGGTAGTGGTTATTGTATTTAGCAGACTTACAAAACACAATTACTTAGCCTATGGTAGCTTGTATTAATGTTGTCCTTACTTTTCTTACTCTACCCCTAGGTCTCTCAAAACAATAATTTCCCTCAGACAATCTGAACTAAATGTAGGCTACCTTTAAACAGTTTTTTTCTTTTACTTTCAATATCAAAGACAAACAATGCTCATACACAAATGCATGTTTCCACTGAGAAGTAGTCTAGGCTGCTTCTTAAGGGAGGGAATGAGCCCCCCACCCCCACCCCCCAGACTGACGACGGACATTCAGATGACCTTAAAATACGGCTGCGGCCCGTGGTTGGTGTCACCAGAAATAGGATTATTTAGTACAGCCAAACCGTAATTGTTATTGAATGTGATCAATATTTATTCGGCAGCCCCCGCCTGACTTCCGTTAACACGAAAATAATAAGGCTCCACTCGAGTGGCCGGTGTGTTAGCGGATATCAAGGCCGATACGCTGTCGAGGGGAAATCGATGAACACACTGAGTTAATTATGAGAAATCAATTAAGAGGAGGGAATTGTGGTTTAAAAAGAGCAGTCTCACGACCGCTGAGAAATTGACAAGAGGAAGAGGAAGAGATGACGCCGGCTTCTCTCTCCCTCCCTCCCTCTCTTTCTCTCCCTTTTCCTGACGTCCCTTTGCCTTATGTGGGACGGCTAAGGAATAAGCCATGGACGATAGGCCCAGGCTGTATCTCATGGCGCGCATATATATTTGGATACAGTTACGTTTTTGTTTAATCTTTTTACGCATGCAAACATTGCTGCATGATTGTATCTCTCTTGCTCTCTCTCTCCCTCTGCCTCTCTCTCTCTCTCTCTCTCTCTCTCTCTCTCTCTCTCTCTCACACACACACACACACACACACACACACACACACACTCACCCACCTACACACACACACACACACACGCACGCACGCGCGCACACACACAGAATGAGAAAGAGGGGGAGAGGGAAAGACTATTTTAGTTGAACCAATATTTGTTTTCACCAGAACAATTATCCCACAAATGCGCGGTCACAGCTTTATACTTAGCGAACAGAGGGAGGCATTAGGCGAAGTTCACTGATGATATAGCAATAGCAACTCTCAAGGCTCAAACTAATAATTATTCTCACTCTCCAATTGATTGTTTGTGCTTCAGGTGCGATCACACCTTCTATGTGCCATCCTGTTCACCTGGCTAAATCAAAGACATTGATTTGCCTGCAGCAATGCAACTGGATCCACACACTAAGAGTTCAATCATATAGATCCTTTTACAGAGTGAATACATTGCAATTGTAATGTTTTGAAAACATATTTGACGTTAACAACGTTTTTCTCGGCTTGTTGTTTCATAGGAATGCTCAATAACATCGTAAAGCCTAAAACATGTTCGACTTCTACCAGTTATATAAGTCAGTGTTAATAACCAGTCGTGATCTCACATATTCTCATTACTGTGCCCTTTGAATTGTCAAATACGATAAAGAATGTACATACACATTCAAATATAGCAGATGTTAGTATTATTTTTCCCCAGAAAAAATGAAGGAAATTCCAAATTATTCCTATTCCTATTTGACAAAATCCAAAAACAAATTAATCAGCAATTTATTTCACTTTCCAGTCGTCCATTTTAATAATCGAATTGCCAGTTCAAAACAATGCAAATAGATCATTTTGCATATTCATACATTTGAATATTTGAATATATTCATAGCCTGCGTTAATTTTTCATCGTTTTAACAAACACAGACTTAATTTCTATCCAATATTAAATATTTCGATTTATGCTATTCAAGACAAATATTTACTATGCAGTCATAATTATGCTGAATCAGGTTACACTTTAAATTCTCCATTCTAAGATAATACCAGGTCTATTAATTTACTGTGCGAAGTATAAACATGAGTTTTATTCTTCATGGCATAGTTCCATTCTTTAAAATGGTCAAGTCCGTGTACAGCATGCATGTATGCAAATGCAGATCTTTTGCCTATCAACGGCAAATAAGTGTGTATCACATCTTTAATTTGTAAAGAGCTTTATTTGGATTCTTTGGAGGTGAACGTTCATTTTAAGAGACGTCCACATTTAAACCAGTTTATTGTAAACAGACTAATGTGCAAATTGAATATACTACTTTACAGGTGCTTAGGCGATGCAAGGAACGATGCTTTCAACACAACTTTTGGACCATACGGTATAAGTGTCAAATGTCTGAGGCAAATTTATCAAGGAAATATATGGTTTCAAGACAAAACAATAATTATAGCCATGAGTGTTTGATTTTAGGTGTATGCTTCAAAGTCAAACAGCTGTAATAATTTAAAGTGACTGGGTCTTTACATTGCAACAACTTGCACGTCGGGTAGGTGTCCTGATCATTGCAAAAAACAATTAGGCCTATTGGGTTAATGTAAGACTGACGAAGGTCGTGATAGGCATTTCAATTGGACCTAGAGTCAAAGCAAAACTACTTCAGGGATATAACTTTGGAATAACTTCAGGAATATCAGGCTATTCGCATTAAAGTGTATTTGTCTATATACATAGTCTAAAATTACACTGAATTAATATTTTCTCCAGATTTGAGGAGTGGATAGTATGTGACTATACATTTAACCGATCCATAGAAATAGGCGACACGCACAAGCTACGAGAATAAAAGATGTTCAAAGCCCAGTCGAAACTGAAGCTTATAACGGTATGTCGGTTAATTTTATTTCCCGTGCACCATATTAATAGGCCTTATCGTTTTATTTGAATTCGCATTGGCTAAATGTAAGGTTTCTCTGATGATATAATCTTTGTGATTCAATGGATGAAACAGTTTAAGCCTCCATGTATTCCAGAAGTGCTCTGATGTTTCCACCTTTTCACTTTTACACATTTTTTGGAGTGGCTGTGCGTGTGTCCTGTCTGTGTGTTTTCCATGTCTGATACGTTAGAAAGCGTCTTTCATCCACGCGAAGAGAAGAGGCCAAAGCCCATTAGCGCGTGACCTGGGGGTCAAAGGCCAGGTGGTCAGTCTCGTGACTGACAGAGCGCGACTGTGTGTCGCATGTGCTCGTTATTGTTCAATATTTTAACCACAGCATTTCGTTTTTTAAAAAAGCTACATATTTCAGTATAAAAGCTCTACAAATGAGTTTTTAGTATTTTCAACCTTAAGATTACATTTGAAAGGATGGTTCAGGGTAAAAGTAATTTATGCCTACACAAGTGAATAAAATAATTTATATAGGCTATCTATAAAATAAAGGTAGGGCATGCTGTAGACAAATTGGGCAATTAATAGTGGATCTACATGAAACAAATGGGTTAATTTTGAACATTGAACTCAATATAAAATTGAGTTCTAAAGCAAATCAATATTGAATTTTGTCATTAATGTTTTATATTATGACTTGGTAGTGATTTCTGTTAGTTTTGTCTCTCTCCCTTATATGCAAAAGAGATATCATATTTTGCCGGTGGGCAAATGAGCATCCAAGTGCAGCATTAACAGATAGCTTCAATCCCTGCGGACTTCAACTTGGACCTGATCAATACATTTAAATATTTCTAACACACCATTGATTTGTCAATGAGCTATCAAGACCTGGGTCAGTGCCGCATTAACCTGCTAGATTGATTTTTTCCCCAGGAATTAGAGTTAAACCGATGACACGCAGACAGATTCAAGTCTACGTACTGTATAAGCAATGGTCAGCTTTGTCTGTTTTCATTCCAGGTTAATGACGGGGGTACACAGCACGCTGGGAAAATGGCTGCCACCAATAGCCTCTAGACCAGTTCATGTGAAAGTGCTGACCGCAGTCTGTTAGTCAGTGTTTGGGCTTCTGTGGCGAGCCAGTAAAATGAAAGAACGTGATACACACACAGCGCATCGTTCTCCAAACACACGTACACATACACACACTCACACACACACACACAGAATTAGGTTTTGTTTTCCGAGAATCACCTCAAGGAGAAATAAAAAGAATAAATGCTAGTTATTATTATAAAGTCAAGCGCGTCCGTCCATACATTGAATACAGCGACACCCCCACACAGGAGTCGTGCATGCAGACGGGCTCCGAGAGATGGCAAGTTCAGTGTCCAGTCGGTTAGGACGTGAGCAAGTGATCAAGCAAAGGGGGTCGGAGGTCATCTTCATCCCAGACGGATGACCTCATTTGGCAGGGGCTGACCCCTGTGGTCAAACTGCTGGTAGGGGGAGGTGAGAGAGTGAGAGGGAGAAAGAGTGTGATAGGGGGATGGATGGAGGTGGAGAGAGGGAGAGGGAGAGTGAGGGGGTGGAAAGGGGACCTGAGTGTCCCTTCGGACCATCCTCTCATGGTGTCATCCCTGTGTGGACCACTCCTCCCTCTCACCCTCCCATCCCAGCCCTGGGCTTGTAGCGCTGTCTCTCTGTCCCCTGCTTGCTGGTGAATTAACACCTGACCTTCCCTGATGACCCCTCATCCCCTAAAACACTGACCCGCACTGGCCCAGCCCCCCCCCCCAGACATGTACACTTCAGCCCAAACACACGCACATGAACACACACACACCCACACACAAACATATATACACACATGCAAATGCGTGTGCACACACACACAGACACACACTCACACACTCACACACACACACACACACACACACACACACACACACACACACACACACACAGACAGACAGACAGACAGACAGACAGACACACACACACACACACACACACACACACACACACACACACACACACACACACACACAAATGCACGCACACATATAAATTCACATTCATCATGGGCTTTCTCACAAACTGTTGACGGTCAGTAGTAACATTTAATTCAGTTTCCATTATTAAAATGTGGTTTGCCTTTATTGCTTTATCTGTTTCTATATTTCATTGTCTCAGACACACACACACACATAAAGATGTCGGACACACACTTCAGGATGCTCATGTAAGAGTAACGTGAACACTGGACAGCACAGTGGTTGCAGTAAAACTCCATAGTAATGGTAATTCTCTTTCCTTCTCTTCCAGCCAGGTCATGTCCTCTGCTGCTTCCCTGCAATGAAAAAGATTGTGTGTGTGTGTGTGTGTGTGTGTGTGTGTGTGTGTGTTTGTGTTTCTATGTCTGTTTGTGCCTCCACTGGGAAGCTCAGCTACTTGGTAAAGCACAAGCATGTGCCTCTGCTCTGAGCTATCATATGAACCATTTCTGTAATTTTGATCATAGCTGGCAGAGGTGTGTTTTCGTGTGTGTGTGTGTGTGTGTGTGTGTGTGTGTGTGTGTGTGTGTGTGTGTGTATGTGTGTGTGTGTGTGTGTGTGTGTGTGTGTGTGTGTGTGTGTGTGTGTGAGTGTGTGTGTGTGAGTGTGTGTGTGTGTGTGTGTGTGTGTGTGTGTGTGTGTGTGTGTGTGAGAGAGTCTGTTTCTGTGTGTGCATTTTCCTCCCATCTAACGGTTTGTGTGTGTGCTCTGGCCTTGAATGCAATAACACAACCTTAATCAAAGCATGTTTGTCTCCTTGTTAGATATCTCTGTCTCTCTCTCTCTTCTCTGTCAGTTCTCCTTCTCAGACACTTCAAGCAAAAAAAAAAAAACCTGACCAACTGTACAGTACGGCAAAAAAGGAGAGGAAGAGGGGGCGGAGGGGGAATTCTTCCATTCAAGCTCTTGAGTCTCTATCCTTTCTTTTTCCCCTCCCCAAAAACATCCCTTTCTTTCTGCTCCTCCCTCTGCCCTAATCCCTCCCTTCTCCTGCGCGTATGTTTCCTAATCCGAAATATCTCTCTCCCCCCCTTTAGTCCTCTCTGTGGATCCGGCTCTGGTAACCTCTCCCAATTGTGCTCTCTCTCTCTCTCTCTCCCTCTCTCTCTCTCTCTCTCTCCCTCTCTGTCTCCCCCTCTTTCCTTATCACGCTCACACACTCCTCGTGCAAGTCCTTCCTTGCCTCACCAATCCCCCCTGCACCTTTCACACTAGGTTTCTGTCCTCCTTCATTCTCACTCTCTGCCTTCTCTTTCACAGATTCTCTCTCTATATATTTCTCTCTCTCCCTCTCTCTTTCTCTCTCTCTCTCTAGTGACTGTTCTATCCATCCACTGTTCCTCTTACTCCAGTGTGATCTCTGCACTTTTTTTTTCAAATATTATTCAAGGCTGTTTAAGTATTTAGTATATATCAAGTATTGATCTTCAATTATCTGTGCTTTGCAAAAATGACCATTGCCATGCAGAAAAATGTGAAATATTTTTAATGTGCATTCTATAATATGTTGATTCACATTGCCCTTTGTATGCATCATACTGTATATACCTGAACTTGTTCGAGCGAGGGGCCATGTGGATGCACAAGTGTGTGTGTGTGTGTGTATGTGTGTGCGCACGCGTGTGCACGTGTTTCTGGTGAGCGCAGGCGTGCGCCTGCTTGTGTGCAAGTGGGTGGCTGGGTGCAAGTGTCATATCGATAGGTTAATAGGCCTGGTGTCAGATTCAGTAACTCCCTGATTAGTTGACAGTTCACTAATCCACACACTAGTGAGGAGTTATTGGCCTTGGCATTGATTTTCCCGCGGCACGTGGAAAAGCCAGGC
>NC_085017.1:17634686-17642186 GCF_963854185.1 Sardina pilchardus
TGTATTGGCGGCAAGATGGGGGAACGAGAGGAGGTGTGTACACAAGAATGATTCCTGGTGGTCTGCGTATTGTGGGATACGCACTAATTTTGCTCGGGTCCTGTCGGCAAAACTTGTTTCACATACACTGTTTGCGGACATGAGAGCGCAAGAGGTTGTCAATACAAAGCAGTGTGCCTGCTCACATTCTGAGCGATTTCCCATTCCTTCTCTCACCACATATAGAGCTGATTTGACCGCCTTGCTTAGAAATGTGCGCTCCCATGAAAATATGGTACAAATAATCACCTGCTTGTAAAACACGTCCTAAATACTCCCCAAGTGTGTTCCTATTGTGTAAGCCCATTGATTACCCGACCACCGCAATTATCGGTCATTAGAAAGAGGCATAATCAAGAGATCAATACAGCGGATAGCTCGCCTTATATAGGATTAGTAAAAAAACGGGAGAGGGGGTGCATGATGTGTGGGGGAGTGGGGAGCGAAAGGGGGTGGAGGGAGAGTAGCGGCTGGTCCTCTCGCCTCAATGTTGCAGGCAGCGATGCCAGAGCGCTTTCATACTGGAGGGAGTCGGACCAAGCGACCGGGGTTCCCAAATCACGGGGACATAGAGACAGACACACAGACGGATGGCGGGATATATCCAAAGATACAGAGACCGCGTAACGGGTACCGTGTTTACTCTTTTACTTTGTACATCCAGAGCGTGATTTTAAAACACCAGACTTATTTATTTATTTATTTAGTTCTCTATCGATTGATTGCGTTTAATTATACCGGCCTGTGACAAGGAGTGAGGGGGGAGGAGCGTACCCGACGAGGTCCTTGCGTAGCCTTACTTATTATTTGATTATTTAAATGCATTAAAATATTATTTAATTATATATTTATGTCCTCTTAAAATGCTGCTTTGTGTGCGTGTGTATGCGTAAGGAGATCCACATTAAGACAGCTACAAACCAAATAGACGAACCAAATACAAAAAAATCGTTTGAGTTGCTGCCTGTGTCTTTTGTATCCTACCGGTACCTGCCTGCTTACGTGGTATTGAAGATGTTTTTTAGTGAAAGTAAATATTGATTACATTTAGATACATTTACAAGCAGATACCAAAGGGAAAAAAAACTGTCGAGACAGATAAGGCCACTGTGACGTTTAGTCCACAGTCTGCACACCTGTCTCCATTAAGATAGCGGAAAGGCGGAGAGGAATCAAAGTGAATGCCAAACACAAATAGACTAGCGTATACATAGAAAACAAGTGATACGACGCTTGGTCACAAGTCCATTGTAGGCGATTTCAATAACATTTTGCAAAGCTTTAAAGACGGAAGGAATCGCGACTGTTCTTGTCCTCTGAACTAAGTTACTCTTACTGCTCTAAGTAGCCTTGACTTGTATCGAGAATACAGTTGAATGCCTACTGTTTTAACTGGATCCTGTCTATCCGTCTGTGTGTACGTCTAGCGTGAGTACGTTGTCTTACAATTCAATGGACAGCTGCTGTTACTTATAAAGGCACAAAACCAAAAATGTAAAGATAGCAGGCTAGCTACAGGCCTACATACTCCTCGAAACCAAATATTCAACGTCCTACAAGACACACCTCAAACGCAGTTAACCCGGGAAGCATTCAAGAGAGAATACAGAAGAACCGAAGACGAACCACAACAAACTCCAAACTAAAGCCCGACGACAGCGGATCATGTTTGTCCCCCTGCCGGTGCCGTTCGTCTTTCAGAGAACCGCGTCCGACTTCAGCGCTTGGCGTCTCAAGTCCCCGCTGGCCCTTCGTTCCAACTCTGGTAAGACCCCTTTCCTTTCCATTGTGTCATATTTGGCCAGGAAGTAATAATCACTGTTAAACTTGTCTTGAGTCGAACCACCCAAAGGCAAACCGCAATAATGATCATAACAAAAATCCACCGTAGCCAAATAAATGCGATGTTGTATGAAATTGTTTAAATCCTTTCTGTATCCTGAAGGAGGTGGGGGCGTGAAGATTAAAAATTGTAGAATGACTTGAGCCCGATATTAGGATGCTATGGCTGCAAACTGTTTTGATAGCTTTGCAGATGAATTCTTCATAATGTCTTTTGCCCATATCTTTATCTCCATCTGTCTCTGCTACTCCGCTCCGTCTGCCTCTGTCCGCGCACCCGTCTCTCCCTCTCTCCTCTCACGGAGGGTACAGGGAATATTCATGGTAATTTATTGATCCCGCCGAAATCAATACCCCAACTGCGGGAAAATAGAGAGGGGAATGGGCTGCGAATGTGACGACTAGACAGTGGGAATGAATGGACAAGAAAATAATTGAAGTATTTCTTTTTATCTTCAGCTGAATTAATTTTAGTCATTGTGTGATTTAAAATATGTATAGCAAGCAAGCTTGGAATAACGTTGAGAGGTGGGATATTTTTAAGTCAGCATGCGGCCTGCAGTGTAGGCCTCAGCATGCGATGAAGTTCAAACTTTCTACGTTGAAGAAAACGTTTTAAGTGATTGTGGTTTGTGCCACGGCGAGAGCGCCGTTGATATGCGTCTCTGAGGTGCGGTGTGAGAGGAGGGGGCGTGGAGGTTGTAGGCGCCCTGTCTCGCCTCCACCGAAGCGTAAATTCTCAGCTGACAGATGGGCGAAACGTCCGCGCCACATCTGATTCCACGATAATGTATCTCCTTAAATACATGTCACCAAGAAAAAAAAAAAAACGGTTGAAAATTCAAATGAGCATCCGCGTAGAGGCGCCACAGGCCATGCATGTCAAACTTGGTGTTTTGAATAAGCGCATGGGATAGACCCAAGGCATTGGGCTTCAGTTTTTTGGGGGGAGAAACAGAGAAAATAAAGTACAGTCAGTATTTTTGTGGCTTTAGGGAATTGTCACGAGAAGCTTGAACATCCAGTAGCTTAGAAGGGTTGAAGAGAAGAGTCAGTGTTGGATGTTGAGGGCTCACTTACATTTGGCATTCCTTGGTTTGTGTCTGTGGGGAAAAAAAGCTGCTTGTATCTTAAACATTCACTTGCTAATTTAATACTGAAATGACTGAGTCAAGAACATCATGAAAATATTTTAGAGGGTGTATGAATAACAGCTTATATGGTGGGTGATATTTTCTTAAACCCCTCAATAGCAACAGCTCTAGTATTTTTGCCAATTATGCCATTTTTTTGTTAATGCACTTGTACAAATTGTGTACAATTGTGTACATATGTGACATCATTACGTAAAAATTCAAAGGTCCATTCTGAATTGGTCTTGTTTGTTTTTCGTTACACGAGTATTCATGCTCTTTTTGATCTAGCTGAAGCAGCACCACCTGGATGCTATTAGTTTTAGTTGTTTAAGTATTTTTTTTATGTTAACATCTTTTTATGTATTAAGATATCTAAAATGAATAACTAGGATGGGTATTTGCACTCATTAATGCTGGCCTGAGCACTGATTGAAGGGACAAATTATTTCAGGTAGTAAGGCGCACCTTAGTAAGCTCTGTTGGTAGCAGTAAGGTAGGCCATTTCGCTCAGACTCTTGTGTGGAATCGCAGCCAAAGATGGAAGGACTCTAGTGTTTGGTAATGTATCGTTCGGCCTCAAACGGTCAGGATCTTGAGGTTTTGATCTTCCCTTATTCTGCCTGATGGGCCTCTGGTACGCTGTAGATCTCCTGTGACCTCTCGTTTCTGGACAGAAGGCTGCACTTGCTTCTGTTAGTGAGATGGTGGAATTTTTTTTTTTTTTTTTCATTTTGGAGTCTCCTGTGTCACCTTGGACTAGAGTGTGTCATGTTTTGACTGGTGTTAAACATCCGATCAGAAATTGAAACGGCTAATAGCAACATTAGTGCAAATTTAAATAAAACAGAGGGTCGATAGAGACTTAATGCTCTCTTTTAACGGCAAGATATCTACTGTAGCCTATAACTCTATAACGGAGTGAAAGCTGTAAACTGCACTGGCATATTCGATCAGTGGTTTACACCTTGCAAAATCATTTTGGCAGATCCCGACAGATAAAACCTGAGGTCTGATGGCTTGTGTTCCTCTCACAAAAGCACAAAACTCAAGGCTGTCTGACCTCTGTGTTATGCTGTAGTTTCTGAATGGCCCCTGCTCTTTGCTGTCGTCACCCAGGAAACAGGTCTGTTGGTGGACTTGGAATGAGACATAGCCTTTGAGGCTGATATGGGCCTGAGCTGTGTGTGAATGTGTGTGTGTGTGTGTGTGTGTGTGTGTGAGAGAGAAAGAGAGAGTGAGAGAGAGAGAGAGAGTGAGAGAGTGCAAGCGCTTGATCTTTGCAACCGTTATTTTTTGGGATGTCTGTTTTTGTGAATGTGGTGTGTATGTATGTCTCTGTGTGTGTGTGTGTGTGTGTGTGTGTGTGTGTGTGTGTGTGTGTGTGTGTGTATTGTGCGTATTTTATTTATGGTGTCAATCATGTCACTCAGTGGTCAGTTATAGACCTGTGTGTGTGTGTGTGTGTTTTTCTACACGCTGATCTGAATTAACAGGTGTGCTCTGTCAGAGATGGTTTTAACCTTGCACTGGTATTGATCAGGAAGCATCGACTGCTTTTGGTCCTGCGCGCAGTGTGTGCACAGGAATGTTGACTGTGTGTGTGTGTTTGTGTGTGCGCACGAGTGTGTGTGTGTGTGTGAGAGAGAGAGAGAGAGAGAGCGAGCGACCATGTGGGTGCACGTGTGTGTGTGTATAGATTTAAGGGGAGCTTCAGCGAGTCCTAGCGCTAACGTGATTGCGAATGACAAAATGTCCACCAGGGTTTGTTAGGGCCATAATAGGGAATCAATAGACACAACAGAGATGTCAATACTACATGCTTTATTGCATTAAGCTACCTCTGTCGTCTCTGTCCTCACACCTCTCTCGTCTGCAGCTCTCCCGCTCTCTCTCTCCCTCTCTCTTCCTTTCTCACACGTGTCAATTACCCTCTCTGTTGCCAATCCTGATAATAAACCCATTACACATTGATACTAACTAACATAAACATGGATAGGACCAATTCAGCCCCTGTCAAGGCTCTTCTCTTATTCTCCCTTTCCCTCTCTCTCTCTCTCTCACTCTCTCTCTCTTTCCATCTCTTTTCCAAGCACATATATACATGGGGGTAAACATGGTGTTGAACTCTACCCAAGCCACCAGTGTTACCATGGTGACATTCATAGTCCATTTAACAAATGGTAATGAAGACAATGAGGTAAACTCCATTCTCTCTCCCTGCCACTTACCTCGCCAATGGAGATGGCCGTAAAGACCATCCCCGGGCTAAATTGGCGCCATTCAGGTCACAATGCTATATTTGACAAGACCGAGTATCTTTCACGAGCCACTGAGTGGGAGGAGGGGGCAAAGCGCGGTGTGTCCAGCCATTTGTGTAAGTGGACATTGCACATATGCCAAATGATAGCGGCTCCGATGCGGACCCAGCATGTCATCTGGTTGCCCATTACCGGGGATGCGCAGGGCTTTCAAAAGACAATGGTCAGTGACAGCATGTGTCCACCACCACCCGTACTCCCACACACACACACACACACACACCCACACTCACACACTCACACCCACCCACACACACACACACACACACACACACACACACACACACACACACACACACACACACACACACACACACACACATACAGAAATGTTCATGAATGTTTATGTGTGTGTAAATATGTGCACCAGCTCAGTCATGCAAACGTTTTACACACACAGATATAAGCTTGCACACACAAATAGAAAAATTCACTCTTGCATGCACAGATACACACAACTCACATTCATATAGATATATATATATGTACACACACATTTATACCTGCCCCCCCCCTCCCATCCCCAAACGCACACACAAGAAACAAGCTTCTTATAGCTCAATGGTCAGTCTCAGCAGGCTTCTAAAATGGAATTTTCTCCCATTTTCCACAAATGGGAATGCGGAGACAGCAGAGCTATTGGGTACTTTGGCTCTCTTTTATCAACTAACAAACAAATGGTGAATGCACACACATAGAGAGACACACACAGGAGGCCTGCCTATTCACTACTAGCACACACATACAGTATCTTACTTTCCCTCGCTATTCAGACAGGCAAGGAAAAATACACCCCCATCCCCTGCTTATGCCAGATCGCAATGTGCAATCTCACACACATAGACAGAAACACATACACACACACACACACACAAACACACACACACACACACACACACACACACACACACACACACACACACACACACACACACACACACACACACACACACACACACAAATGTACACACACGCATTCAGTCACTCACACCAACCAAAACAAGCACACTTCCACTCCCACATACGCAGCTGGTATATGGCTAAATTAAATACACATACACACACAACCGCGTACACACATACACACACACGCATGTACAAAGCAGGGGAGAATAGCTCAAGTATGTCAATAGCCTCCGGGCCCAACTGTGATTAGCCAGTGATCAGGGTCAGGGTCTACTCACCTTTTAATTAAGCAGAATAATTAGATTTCAGAAAGAGAGAGAGAGAGAGAGAGAGAGAGAGAGAGAGAGAGAGCACATGAGAGAAAAACAGAGAGCGGGGAGACTGAGAGAGAGGAAAGGAGAGAAAGAGAGAGAGAGGAAAGGAGAGGAGAGAGAGGGAGGAAAGGAGAGGAGAAAGAGAGAGAGAGGAAAGGAGAGAGAGCAGGAGGCAGGCGCATCCTCTGGCCTTTTGTGCCTCCCAGTCTGATGTTATCCGCCTTCTCCTCATAGCATCCCTCCTTTTCTCTCCTCTCTCTCTCTCTCCCTCTCTATCTCTCTCTCTTTCTCTCTCTCTCTCTCTCCTTCTTTTGACACGAGCCGCCTGAAAAGAAATTCCATCTGGGCCGGGGGGACAGGAGAGAGAAGAGGAGAGAAGGAGGAGGAGGAGGAAGGAGAGAGGATGGAGAGAGAGAGGGGGAGAGATGGAGCGAAGGGTGGAGTGGTCCCAGTGCTGGCGGAGGGGTGCAGATTAAGTGGCCGTTTAGCCGGCAACAGACGGAGGCCACGCCGGGGAAAGTAATCCCCGCACGCGCGCTAGCAAGAGACATGCTAATACCTCACTTACACACACACACACACACACACACACACAGTCACAGACACACACACACACACACACACACACACACACACACACACATTTACACATATGCACAAAGCATACACACTCAGACATGTACATAGGTGTAGTCATGAGCATGCAAATTTGTTCATGCTCATGCACACGCACACACACACACACACACACACATCTACACACACACACACACACACACACACACACACCTACACACACACACACACGCACACACACACACAGACACAACCGAGCCCACGCCACATTTAAATCCTCGCACATACACACAAACATATACACACAAATCCACACAGAGCATCAGGGTGCATGTAAGAGGCGGCACAGGCCTAGGCCACTGGACGTGT
>NC_085017.1:17647186-17649686 GCF_963854185.1 Sardina pilchardus
CACTGGAGTGTCACTCTCTGGTCCTGCAACCTCCCACCCCACCCCTCCCCTCCCCACCTCCATCTCCCCTCCTTTGTCTCGCCTGCAGGAAGGTTTGGGTGGGTGGAGGTTTTATTATTATTTTGGATGGAGGGAGGGGGGCAGTCCGCAGAAGTCGGCAGTGTGTGTGTGTGTGTGTGTGTGCGTTGGGGGGGCTATTTGACCTCTGCCCCCGGCTCTCTCTCCGCTAGCCTGCTCCTCCCCTCTCGCCCTCCCTCCCCCTCTCTCTCTCTCCTGTCAATTGGTATGCAGCTGCCCATCACCCCCTGCTTTTCTTCCCCCCCAGCTGTCCCTCCCGGACGGATGGCCTCACCCATTGGCCGAGGCCTGCCGGGTGTCTCAAGTTCAAGGCTCCCCTGGCAGCTGGCTAGTCCGGCCACGGTCACCGCATGCATTAAGGGGCTCCATAATGCGCCCACACTAATTATGAAAAGGACACGCTGGCCAGAGCGATGCTCCTCCACCGCAGCAACGGCAGAGTACAATGGGGGAGGGCAAGATAAACACACACACACACACACACACACTTGCACACATGTTAGGACAGATTGCCTTATGACTTTGAGGGGGATGTGAGAAATGTAAAAAAAAAAAAAAAAACCTTTCAGGATAAAAATGATCACATGATTGGCTGATGTTTTAAAAACCTGGAGGAAAACATGAGACTATGATTCGCTTTCAGTATCAAACTGTAACATAATGACAGGGCTGCTGCTTGAATGAACCGCAGAGGAACGTGTACACACCCAAACAAAAAGGGACGTTTTGGCAGTGACTTATTTAGCACCGAGAAAAACGTTCACGGCAACACAATACCAGCGGTTCTATTGTGCATACAAGAAGCTATTAACGGACGTTTTGAAAGCGTATGAAATAGAAATGGTAATAGACTTAACATTTAGCCATTGTTACTTTTCACTCCAAACAGCCTAAAGAAAGGCAACGAAAAGCATATTGGGAAAAGGTGCGAAACATGGCCTACGTTAACCTGCAGAGTCTCAAGGATGCCCTTATGAATGCACGTTGGAGACGAAAACGAGGGCTTCTTAATGACTCTGCTTTCTGCGTTTTCGCTCGCAAAAGCAAGTACGATCATTCTTTTTAAAATGACTTAATTGAATGATTACTGTTGCGACCTCGAGGTCAACGGGAAGAAAAGCGGACTGCAAATATCTGCGTCGTATTAACGGTACAATCTCGAGTGCGGAGTACCATTGCTCGAGCTCTGCCGTGTTTGAGCAGCACTTACCCGAGGCCAGAGAGAGAGAGAGAGAGAGAGAGAGAGACGCTTGCTCAGCTGACTTAAAATCGAGCCATGAGGTTGTACCAGGATTTAAGTGCAACCCCCGTCGAGCTGTAGACCTCAAGTTCAAATGCATAGTGCTTCACAATCTCAGGTATATCTCCAGCGAGGAAAATCTTTAAGCCACGATTTCATAGTAAAACATTATACAGAGGTTGAAATCTGTCTTTACCTCTTTGAAACGTCAGTGGGTCGACGTGATAGAGAGTATTTTATTTCTCCTCTTTAGTGTCTGCATAACACACACACACACACACACACACACACACACACACACACACACACACACACATACACACACACACACACACACACACACACACACACACACACACAACATGGTTATTACCATGCTCTGGAGTAGTTGCATAATGTAGCCAATTCTTAAAAATTAAAAGTATGGCTTTTACATGTAGGCTACCATCATAAATGAGCTGGCCTTGTGATTTAGATTTCTTCATGAAAAAATACGAAAAGAAAGAACCAACAGAAGGGAGTTTAATCAACAAAATCTGGCCTTGTGTGTGGTCATCTGACGAAGAAAATTAGACATTTAAGTGGCTCAAAAAGCGATTAATCGTGTGGAACAGTCAGACCTGAAATGCAATCACAACAAACCAAAAAGCCGCTGCCGCTGCTTCTGTTGAGTTCTCAATACTTGATCCCATTTCAACATTTGATTTACACCGACACACATGTACGTGCACAATGAAAGCTAGTTAACAGAGGTTTGGGGGGGGGGGGGGGGGGGGTGGTGGTGGTGGTGGCGGGGGGTTGTTGTTAGGGACCCCAGCTCGGAAATGAGAAATGACCCACAGCCCTAGCACTCGTCCACCCCATCCCCCTCTTCTTTGCACTTCCCCCAGGAAAGCGAGCAAGGGAGGGAGGGAGGGAGGGAGGGAGGAGTCGTGGAGGGATGGGTCAGAAGGAGAAGAGGGGGGACAGACAAGAGGCATTAAAATTCATGGGGTTTTTTATTCTCCCCACTGAAAATCAATACTGTCTACTATGGATGAGGTGAACAGTGGACAACAGTGGTTGTGGGCAGGCGGTTGGGTTGGGAGGAGGGTGGGGGATGAGGGAGAAAGAGAGAGGGGAGGGGGGAGAGAGAGAGAGAGAGAGGGAGAGAGAGAGAGATGAAGAAGAAGGGTGGAGGTG
>NC_085017.1:17652186-17657186 GCF_963854185.1 Sardina pilchardus
GCTGCTGATTTAGAAGTGGCTTGTTGAAAGTAATAGCTGTTTGAGGTTCACTTAAAAAGCACTAATAATACTGCAAATATTAATGGTGTTGTGTCAGTGTATATAAATCTTATTCCTAGACTCCCAACAAGCACATACAGTATGTATACACACACAAATGTATGAGCAAAATATCACAGGTACACAAACATGGTCTCTATCTGTTAGATTTTCTCCACATGCTTGATAACATCACCCCACAAGCTCTCCCTCTCTCTCTCTCTCTCTCTCTACCTCTCTCTCTCACACACACACACACACACACACACACACACACACATATACACACACACACCTCGATCTTTAGGCCGTCTGTTCCCTTAGCGACCGTTTCCAAGGCGCTCGTATTCCCTCAGGGCTGGGGGTGGGAACTTGTGATGTCAGGCATGCATAACGATACACCTATAGTCCGTTTCCCTCTACCTCCCTTGTTCACTCTCCCTCTCTCCCTCCCTCCCTCCCTCCCTCCCTCCCTCTCTCTCTCTCTCTCACTTGCTCCCTCGTTCTCTCTCCCTCTCCCTTCATGTCTCTCTCTCCAACCTTCATCTCCCTTTCCTGTGAAAGTCTACTATGCAACTCACACAAAGCTCAACATCAAAATTCAGCTCGGCCAAGTCATGCATTTAAAACACAGTATTTCATGATATTCAGTTTGATATGCAGACCAGTGTCTTCATTTCAAACATTGAGAATTAGCGGCACACCAAAACAAATTGCCCACAGATTTTGAACTCCTTAACATTGTTTTGGCTGGACTTGAATTCCAGTATCAATTGTTGTGTAATGTTTTATGTATTAGGCAAGTCATCTATTCACCAATTTTATTCAAACACACACACACACACACAAAATATATAAATATTTTTCACTATCTCTCCACTGTTGATTCAGTCTACAAGCATACAGTGTGGCATGGTAATTGAACTTACACGATTCTCGTGTTTCCTTTGAAGTTGTGTGAGAGTTATTTATGTCGGGTAGCTGGCCTCCTCTTAAAAAAAAAGCACTCTCCAGAACCTTTTTGTTTGTGTGTATTTTCACTCTCGCAAAATTTCAAAGCGTCCACGAAATACAATTAATCTATTCCATCTCTGTCAGAAAGGCCAGGGACCCCACTTCCTTTAGAGTTTGCAAAAGAAAAACTGGTCTCTGATTTTTTGGTAACATTCGTAACATTCTTTATGTAGAACACACCATAAAGATAAAGGTCACCGTGACACCCATGTTCTGTCAGTAGGCTGAGGTCAACAGCACGGCACTGAACAGTACTGAGCTTCAACAGCTCTGAATTTCACAATGCCACCTCTGAATGCGTGTTGACTAAACTTCACCTCCAAAGTACCTCCTTACTGGAGATAACTATTCCCAGTGTGTCCTACCTCTTGTGGAACCACCAGAGGTCAACTTCGCATTCACAGTTGTGTGAATAGCCCAAACAAAGCACAGTTTCCTCCACTGAAAAAGTGCAGATTTTTTTTTTTACAGAACCACATACTGTATGTACTGTAAGCAATCAGGCAACTGGCTGCATGGCGTCTTTAGGCATTTATGTGCAGTTGGTTTCATTGGACCATGGCAGGTTACATTACATTTCGTTTGGTTGATGCTTTTTAACCAAAGCAACATTTTTTAAACTTTTAAGAGCATTTCTAACAACAATTGTACAACAATAAACAAGATACACAATGATTTAATAAATGAGTGCAATAAGTGCATCAGTGAATGCAATTGTCCGTAGGGGGAGGTCAGCTGGCAGTGAAGGCCTTCTACTTGTCCCTGTCGAGGTCGCCTCGGTTGCGGACACCTCAACGGACACAAGGTTGAAGGGGTCAGGGCCGTTGAGTGAACGATATGAAAAACCCACGTGGTCAATATTCATCCCTCCATCTGCACATCTCTATTCTAGTTAGCGCCATTGTTGTCCCCTCTCTTGCGCTCTCTCCTCCGTCCTCTCATTGTCGTCCACTCTCATGCTTCGTCCACTTGACCCTGCGGTGACCCTGAGCGTGCCGTTGGAGTGGACAGATCTGTAACTCGCCCGTGCCGTGCGTGCATCTCTAAGTAAGTCTTTCCAGTCCCTCTCCATGACCTCCGTCTCACCGTACCTCTCTCATCCCCTCTCTCTCTCTCTCTCTCTCTCTCTCTCTCTCTCTTGCTCTTCTTCCCTCTCTCTGTCTCTTTCTATCTTTTCTTTTCCTCCGTGCGTCTTTATTCATCTATATCTATTCCAACCTCTCTCTCAGTGCTAGCGTCAGGTGTTGTGCTACGCTAGGCCTACTTCCCTGTGCTGAGTTCTCTCCTCTGTACACTTCCCTGTCGCCCAGCCCCCTCTGTCCCAACTGTTGCTCAGCACTCTTTTTTTTTTGCAAAGTCAACTTGCCCTCCTTCCACCACCCTCCACCACCCCCCCCCTCTCTCTCTCTCTCCCTCTCTCCCTTTCTCTCTCTCTCACTCTCTCCCCCTCTCTCCCTCTCTATTGATCCAGTCATAGTTTTCTGTCTTCACTGTGCTGGCTGGCTGGCTTTAATCAATACAGATAATTGTCTGCTCTCTCCCGATGCCAAACAGTCTGTGTTTTTTCTCAATGAATCCAGGTCTTCCCCCGACCCCACCCCACCTCACCCCCACCACGCCCCCCCCACAACACCCCCCCACACGCTCGGGAATCCCCCACCCCACCCCACCACCACCCCACCACCACCCCCATTAATGACAGGAGATAACCTGCTTTCCTTACCGATTTTTCCCTCCCTCCCCTCCCTACCCGCCTCCTCCCACACCACCACCACCACCACCACCAGCAGCAGCCTCCCCACCTCTCCCCCCGCTCTCTCCTCATCGATTGCCGTGAGATATCGCCCCGCGTGCCCCTGTGCGAGTGTAAACACGTCCAGCACGTGGCGGCATGAGTACAAACACACACACGCAAACGCACACACACGCTCACACACACACACATACACACACACACACACACTGTGCGTGTGATGTGTAAACACATGGCAGCATACACTCACACATATTCGAGTGTGTAAATCTATGTATGTACAGACCTGCATTTGATGGACTCTCCCCTGTGGGTGTGATGGCTCACACACTCTCTCATACACCCACATCCAATGACACATGCGCCCACTGATACATGCCCACTACCTGAGCTACACACACCCACGTATTCTCTGTTGTGTGTGTGTGTGTGTGTGTGTGTGTGAGTGCGTGCATATGTGTGTGTGTGTGTGTGTGTGTGTGTGTGTGTGTGTGCGTGCGTGCACGTGTGTGTGTGCATGTGTGTGTGTGTGTGTGTGCATATGTGTGTGTGAAAGTTAGAGAGTGTATGGAACGTGAGGAACATTCCCAAGGCATACCCAGTACCCTCACTATAATGGGAGAATGTCTTTTAGAATGTAACACTTCATATTCAGGTTAAGAATGATCAAGCCAAAAGTGAGAGAGCAATTCCATTTCAATTTTTGACATTCTAAAGATGTCACCCATTTAGCCGAAGAACACTACTTGTCCCACTCCAAAGAGTCTTTTGAAGGCCTTGTCAAGTGTTCAATCCTCAAGGATGGTTTGACACATTTAGGCAGAATCAATGCTGTGATTGCTCTTTAAGAACCTCCAAAGAAACGCATGCTCCTCACTCATAAGGTAGAAATTCTTAGATCTGAGCTGTTTTAGTAATCATATAGCCACTGCAAAAAGAGGCGTTCTGAGAAATGACTGTCTCTGGAACTCTCACTGTAAGCTACCAGCAAGTAAAATAGTGTGACAGTCTAAAGAAAGATTTAAAGATTTTAAAAGGGTATAGCTTTTACCCTTTTAACTGATTCTGAGTTTTTACTTTCATCATCTTGGAAACAGAAATTAATTTGATCAGTTTGTAATTAAGTGTATGAGATTTAAGTGTATAAGCAGACAATTTATTCTAATGATGAAAAACAATTGTTGCTTATAAGCATTTAAGAGAGGTTACACTTACTATTCCTTTAGTTGGTATGCAGAGGATAACAGGAAAAGTTTCAAGAACTAATAATGAAGATAAAAAAACACAGTTACAATCTAGCCAATATACAAAAAATATTATACAAGTTGAAAACACTTCAGCTGAAGGCTGTCTAAGTTATGAAGATGGCAGGAATAGCTCTGTATTTGGATAAGGCCTCCTGAATAAGATTCCTTGCCCGCTTTGAATGGGGGTTTTTTTCAGACACCAAAGCCCTGGAAAGAAAAAGGGGCAGATATTACATATACTGATGTAAGGTCATTTTTACAATATTTTTTTTAAGAAATACTTCATCTCGCAAGTTTTTCTTTATGTCTCTAAAAAAAAGAATGACATTTTTTTGTATTGATAAATTCTTATAACTCTAGTAAGAAATATAACCTCCCCATTCATTTCTTTTTTCAGAAGCTGCTTTGTCGTTATTTTCTTTATTATGAAATATAACATCGGGCCTTCTTAACTATCTGTTCATGTTATTGTTTGGCCTAGTTATTTTATTATGGTGTATATGGCTTGTGTGTACTGTACACCATTGCAGGTTTTTTTGTAGAGTGACAGACAAAGACATGCTTCCTGTCAAAGACGCCGCATATTGTCCAGGCCACACGAAGCAGTCTCTTGTGCCCCGCCGTGTATGTGTGTGTGCGTGTGTGTGTGTGTGTGTGTGTGTCTTTGAGTGTTATAGAGACATTGTGTCAGAGTTTCAGCCATTTTGTGAGTCTCTCCCCATTCTCTGTCCCCCTCTCTCTCCATTTCCTCTCTCTCTCTCTCTCTCTCTCTCTCTCTTTTGCTGGTGCAATGAGAAAGCACCCTGATCCAATTTGTGTTGGCCACTGGTGTGAAATGGCGGTCAGCTGGTGGCGGTGGAGTTGAGCTGTCTAAAGACGGTCAGTCCACCATCAGCGCTCCTCTCCTCTCCTTTCCGCCGGCAA
Organism: Sardina pilchardus; assembly: GCF_963854185.1. NCBI lineage: Eukaryota > Metazoa > Chordata > Actinopteri > Clupeiformes > Clupeidae > Sardina > Sardina pilchardus. Next base: position 17,657,164 of record NC_085017.1, read on the forward strand.
CCTACCGGCTTAGCACGGGGGGC
>NC_085017.1:17664686-17667186 GCF_963854185.1 Sardina pilchardus
CCCTTAGTTTCACTTTGCAGCTTTTTTTTTGGACAGTTCTGCTGCTGTTCAGCCGTGCACTTCAGAAAAGTTGGCCACCATATTGCCAATGGACAACAACACCAACACAATGAGCAGGCTGTGTGCTGGATGTAGGGTCCCCCCCTCTATTAGTAGGACCAGAGGCCCCCTCAACTCCACCCCCCCACACCCCCCACACCCACCGCCTCTTATTCAGGCTGGCCTCCCGTAGACCCCCCCCCCCCCCCCCCCCCCGGCCAAGGGCCCAGAGAGGGCTGCCAGACAAGACCCTCACTTGCCCCTCCATGGGGGTCAGAGAGGAGATTTGGGAGGGAGGGAGGGGGGTAGTGTGTTGTGCAGTGGCGAGGCGTAGGGCTGACCCCTGACCTCAACACACGCCGCCAGACCCCGACCCCCCCCCCCCCCTCGGCGGACCCCCTCTTTCTGCACAGCTCGCAGACCCCACGCGCCGTCTGTCACTGGCCTCTGACAGGCGTTGCTGGGGCAGGACCCCTCACACACACACACACACACACACACACACACACACCTCCCACCCCCCCCCCCCTCCGTCCATTCCTCCCTCCTCCCGTGGCTGGCTGGACGCCCTGGCAGTGACCTCTCTGTCAATGCCGGGCCAAGCCAGAGACAGATCCATCACAGCGGGGGCCGGGGGGGCCGGAGGGTCCCCATTATCTGAGAATAGGAAGGGCCCCTGGCTGGTGGTGTGGGGACCCCAACAACGCCCACTGACTGGACCTTTGGGTGCCATTTGGGCCGACCGGTGCCTCTTGACCGTTGTGAGAGGGTGTGTTAGTGTGTGTGTGTGTGTGTGTGTGTGTGTGTGTGTTTTGAGTGGGCAGCTGTTACTTTTCTCAGTGTTTTCTGTGTAAATTGACCTATAGGTGTATGAAGGACATTTCTGAATACCTTTTATTTCCTTTCCTGACTGAGTTTGAAAAATTCTATAAACTGTCTCCCTTATAAGGGCTAAAATATGATGTGAGGAATTCAAGAGAGTAGGCGCGATTATTGTTCACTTTGAGTGAAAGAATTTTTCTGTAAAATGCAATTATTATTTTTTTTTGTACCAGTAGATGTTAGTTTAATGTCTCAATTTCCAGAATATTCTTTGGATACACACACACACACACACACAAGGCCTTGAGCCGCTTTCAGAGTAGGATCAGACAACTAAGCCAGTGCTGCCACCTTCTGGTCACATTTAACAACTGCAACCACCCCTGTGAAGTGTACTAGTGATTGAGAGAAATCAATGAAGAGGGAACACGATGGGAGGCAGACAGACACACAGAGAGAAGACAAGAGGGCCGAGATGAAGGCAGAGTGACAGAGAAGCGCTAATAGATGTGAGAAAGACAGACTTTTTTTTCTTCTTTTTCTTTTCTTTCGTGGCCGTGATCAGCACTTTCCAGCCACCCCAGCAGTTTCCAGTGGCAGCTTTCTCTCTCTCTCTCTCTCTCTCTCTCTCTCTCTCTCTCTCTCTCTGTCCGACGCGTAGTCTTTTCCTCCTTGAGGCCCACTCTCTGAGGTCTGTCGTTCAGAGCTGAGGCGGAGGCCCACGGGTCCCCTCTTCCTCTTCAGCCTCCTCCCTCGTTCATCTTCCTCTCCGCTCCCTCCGTCGCTTCCTCTCTGACAGGATGTGAGGAGGAGGGCGAGGGGGGTCAGGTTGAGAGAGAGGGTGTGTGTGTGTGTGTGTGTGAGAGAGAGAGAGAGAGAGAGAGAGAGAGAGAGAGAGACAGAGAGAGAGAGAGGGGGTGGGTGCTAAACAAATGTGGGAGGAGAAGGTGGTTAGGAGAAAGTGACTGTATTTGTTTATCTCTGTCCCCCGTTACCTTTCTTTGTCTCTCTCTCTCTCTCTTTCTTTTTCTGTACTTGTGCCATCCCTCCACGCCATCACGTTTATAGGTTGAGGTTTTCCGCACAGAGGTTGTGAGAACCTGTCAAAACCCATCGGCCGAGGTCACCGTGTTTCACTACACCGAAGCAGGCAAATGAAACGTGTCTGTCGGGGCTTTCGAAACACTGTCTCTGCTCATCTAGTCCTCACACCTCTCTCAGTCACTGTCTGCACTCCGGCTGTCAGGCAGCAGGTTTCGTCGTGGTAGTGGCAGCCCCCCCCACCCCTCTCTCCTCTTTTTTTTTTTAAAACTTACACAGAGAAGGAAAGAGCGACAAGATAGTTCTTTTTGTTATTTATTTATTTTGATGGTCATGCTCTAAAATGGCTGCTGCATCTATGCACTCCAGTGTGTGGATCCCAGGTAAGGTTGTTTTTGTCTCTTCCCCGCTTTGCGGCAGTAACTCCTTAATAACCCCTCCTGGGGTGGGGCTTGGCGGGGGTTAATTAGCACCGACGTCGCTAACGGCCTCTGCTAATTAGGCAACATCAAAATGAGCTGGGCTCAGGGCCCACATAGGAGGGAAATGTCAGGGCCCTTGTCCCTTGAGCTTCATGGGGTCTGTTTGCTGCTGATCG
>NC_085017.1:17672186-17697186 GCF_963854185.1 Sardina pilchardus
GTATGTTTTTCTATTCATGCAATTTTGAGGTCTCCATTAGACAATCTGCCCCAAGGCTGTGGTTTGTAGAAGTCCATTGAGATCATTAGCCCTGAGGAAACCTTTGCAACCCCTGAACATTCCTTTTACCAGTAAAGATATATTTTGTACAAGGTTTTAATAACAGTGTTCTTGTAATAGTGTAAAAAAAGTTCTGTGTAAGCTTTCTTGAAACCAAATTAATTTCTTTGTTATGCTCAGTGCCATTCAGGCTCACCCTAGTCTAGTCTTTAAGTGGTTACTGTACAGAAAGGTCATTGTCTCATCTTCACAGGCCCGGTCAATGAAAACAAGTCCCTTCTGTCTGTCCCCCAACTTAAGCAACACCAAGGTAAGACATGGCGTATATGTTATACATGGATGTGTGTGGATGATTTTCTGTGTATTTTGGATGGTGATATTTTCACTATTACCGTATGTTAGTGCAGGATCGTATCAGATATAACTATATCAGATCAGGCAACATAGTTTACTTAAGCATTTAGTACATAAGTGCATACTGTTCGTGTGTAGTGCACACGTTTGTATTGCTATTTCATTTCCTGTTTTACAAACCCATTTCCAGAAAAGTTGAGCTGTTGTGTATAATGTAAATGAAATCAGAATGTGATCATCTGCAAATCTTGCAAACCCATTGAGGTGCAAAAAGGACATAGTAAACATACCCAAAGTTGAAACGATGTCCAATGTTGATAGATTTCACTATGAAAAAAATATATATATATACATTTACTGTATATACGTTCATCCATTTTTTATGTAACATGCAACATGACTCAAAACATTTGTGTCAGCAAAAGTCTGAAAAAGTTATGTCATGCTAAAGAAAACATGAGGAACATTTCACAACACTGGCACCATGATTGGGTTTAAAATAGCATCCCAGAGACGCTCTCAGAAGTCTGGATCAGAGGTATTCACCACACAGTGTAAACCTGTATATATACCATAATGTAAGAACAATCTCATAAAATGTAAGAACAATCCAATAAAATCTAGGGTTTACATCATTGACAAATCATTCTGTTTTTAACAACATGTCATATAATTACGTCTTTTTTAAGTAGCAAAACACCTCGTAAATGCCTAAACATCTCAATCTAGTTTGCATGAAGATAGTAATATGCAAATCCAGAAATGTGCTGTGACCATCATGAGACATCTCATTGGGGGGGTGGAGACACAGCCACTTGGCAGAGCCATACTGCCTGGGGCGAGACATGTAGTATTTATACAAACATCATAAGAGAGATTTGAAGAGAGAGAGACAGGGAGATTTCTCTAGAAAGGGACTTGGATGCTATTAGCGTGTCTATGAGAGAGAGAGAGAGAGAGAGAGAGACGAGAGACAAAAAGGGAGATTTCTCTAGAAAGGGACTTGGATGCTACCAGCGTGTCTATGAGAGAGAGAGAGAGAGAGAGAGAGAGAGAGAGACACACAGAGAGAGAGAGAGCGAGACAGAGAGACAAAAAGGGAGATTTATCTGGAAAGAGACTTGGATGCTATTAGCGTGTCTATGAGAGACAGAGAGAGACAGAGAGACAAGGAGGAGTGGAAGGAAGAACTCAAGAGCCAAATGAGAGGCAAAGTGAAGATGGACGGGGGCAAGAAGCTGACAGATGCACATGTCAGCGGAGAGGGCCAGTGGCTGGATTACTTCTCTGACATCAGCACTGACCTCTCCCCTCTGGACCTTAGCCTGGTAAATACCACACTGCTGCGATTCGAGCACTTTCAGCACTTTCAGCAGGAGCCCATGCACTCTGCCTTGTCTGTGCAGGTGAACTGGGAGATGTGTGCACATGGCTTGGTGGCTGTTTTCAGTGTGTGTGTGTGTGTGTGTGTGTGTGTGTGTGTGTGTGTGTGTGCTTGTATGCATATAGTGTGTCTGTGTGTGTTTGTCCCGATCATAAGATGTAAATGATCAAATTGAATTGTTTTGAAATGCGCATTATATTTTGGCATTTATAGCATGTAAATTTATGTTCGGGTTTTTTTTTCAGTACAACTAATGGATATTGCAAATGAAGTGTTAAGGCTCAACAAGCAATAACGCTATTTATTTATTTATTTATTTATCTAAGGAATGTTGTTAGGCACGACGCGCACATGGAGCTTACTGTAGCTTTAACCCTTAACTGGGGGGTAAACTACAGACTCGAGTGGCTTATTTCTTTTCTAAAGCGGTTTCTACATCTATCTGGCAAGATTTCATGATACGAAGGCACAGCAACGAGAAATATAATGATGTATTCATAGATAATCATTCTTCTGCCAATACATATATTCTATATTCTTGATATGAATCATTGCCAAGCAACATCAAGACACTACTCTAACTCTTGTGTAAGTTGTGCATTACCATTTCAGTGTGTGTGTGTGTGTGTGTGTGTGTGTGTGTTTGTATTGGGCTTTACAAGGGCATCGAACGCGATTCAGAATCAATAATCATAACAATCATAATCAAGGACGGGAACTATCCGTTTGAGAATTTGTCATTTACAATTTCTTGAGAGTGAATGTTGATGTGCATCAGATGTTTTTTTTTTAACATGTCTCTTTACTCCTCTCTTCTCAACTTTTCTCCCAATTATTCTTCCCTCATCTGTTCTCTCTTCTTTTCTTTCGACTGCTCCTCTCCCTTCATCTCCTCCTCCTCTCCTCTCTCTGTCCCTTAGGCGAAAACAGAGGACGGGTCCGAGATGCATAGAGCCCAGGCCCCTGCCCCGACCCCCACGCAGCCCACCCTGCCCCACACACAGCTCATGCTCGCGGGCAGCCAGCTGGCTGGGGTAGGTCTCCCTCTCTCCCTCTCTCCCTCCCTCTACTCACAGCTCGTCCATTCATCAGGCATCATCCACTCCATCTCCTGCGGTGGCAAGCAGAGAGCGCTGCTCTTAACAGCAATGCTCGCAAATACTCAGAAACGAGCAAGACTAGAGTCTTTTGGCCGCGTTTCCCAGTTCGTTAAGAAGCTCTTAAGTGCTAAGAATTTCTTAGGAGTGTTCTTAGAACGTTCTTAGAGCACTCCTAGTCTAAGAAGTTCTTAGCACTATAAGAGCTTCTTGACGAATCTGGGAAACCTGGCCTTTGACAGTTATGTATCTGACGCAGTAGAGGCACTACCAAGGCTCTAATAAGAAGTGTCTGATGAGAGGGGGTGCATTTGTGTTGGCATTCGGCCATTCATGTCACAATGACTGTTCTTTTGTTGAAAATCCAAAATCAAGATGATGGACGTCATTTTCATATCATCAACCAACCTGAAATGTGACCATTTAAAGCGAAATCAGTCGCTTTGCGCACAACGTTATTTTGAGAAAATCAACAATAACAAAATTCCGGGTTAACATGTTGAATTTCACGTTTTCGCATAATTTGACAGTATACAGTCTAGTTTCATATCGTGAACGCATTTCACAGAAAAACATGACAAGTTTTGACTGTTAAACCCGGCGAAGATTTAACACATTTGCTGTCATTCCCGTTGTCCATGTGCCGCTTAAAGAGAAACTATGCAGGATTGGCGATTTCATCTTAAGTTTCGGTTTCGTTTTTCATTTTCGCTCGTTTTATGCTTGCATATTTCTCTGCAGAGCTTCCCCGACAGCTTTAGCGTGTATATTTATACATATATAGGCTATATATAAATATATAAATTGCAAGCGTGGTTCTTCTTGTTCTTTATGCATCTCAGCCTTCCAGATGTAAACAGGGAACGATTGTCTCCTGAACAAACTGCAAAGTTGCAATAGCGGATAGGGACACTGGGGACGGGAGGAAATATTACTGTTTTCGATAAAACTGGTCAGTCAAGCAAAACAACGATTTCTAAGTGATTTTATGACTATGAAAAAGTTGCATAGGGTCTCTTTAAAAAGGTGATTTCTCCTCTTCTGGCATATCGTAACAGGAGAACCATGTCAACTTCGGATGCAGTCATCTTAGCGATAGTTTGTGTAATACCCTCGATATGCATATGAGCACAATAACTTAATTTAGTAAATTTTACCGAAACGACTGGTTTCGCTTTGCAGAGTCACAAATAATGAATGAAGTACAGGAACCCAAAATGCTCAAGGGCATTAAAGGAATGTAATCTGTCAAGTCAAGTCAAGTCAGTTAATATCACAGCAAGGTACACTGTACCGGTTGACTGTCACTCCTGAGGTGGTGCCAAATTTGCATACTGTAGCTTGGACCACACCCACACACGAGTGCAGCACGTGGATTCTCATGTGCTCCTCTCTACTCCTCTCCGTCCCTCTCCACTGTTCCTGTTTCAACATGACTGTGCACCAGTGCACAAAGCAGGGTCCATAAAGACATGGATCTCAGAGTTTGGTGTGGATGAGCTTGACTAACCTGCACAGAGTGCTGACTTCAACCCGATAGAACACCTTTGGGATGAATTAGAGCAGAGACTGAGAGCCAGTAGCCTCGTCCAACATCAGTGTGTGACCTCACAAATGCGCTTCTGGAAGAATGGGCAAAAAATCTCATGAACACACTCCTAAACCATATGGAAAGCTTTCCCAGCTGTTATACTGTAGCTGCAAAATGTGGACCAATGTCATATTAAGCCCTATCTATTAAGAATAGGATGTCACTTAAGCCGTTAGGGGGTTCAAGGCAAGTGACCCAATACTTTTGGCAATATAGTGTATATGTTGTAGACCTGAATGGAGGGAGCAACAAAAAGAGACAAATCTGTGCACAGTATAAGACATCCTTGGGCCATGAATACAAGACCTTGTGGGCTTAAATCAGGCGTCCAGAGGTCAATGATATGAACCAGGTGCAGGTTCGTCACTCCCTACCATTCACTGCTTGGCTCTTTTAGTGGCCTGTCCGTTCATTTCCCATTGTGTATGTTGAATCTTTTGTCTTTTATATGCTTTTCTCCCTCTTTGCGATGGCTGCAGAGAGATGGGTGTCCTTGTGGGCTAATGGGAATGAGGCCTATAGGCTTTTGTTGCGGCGCTTACTCTTGCTTTTGCACTTTTTTGCCAAATGTTTTCCCTTGGCTCTGGGTGAAATGGTTCTTATTCTTGTTTTTTCCCCCTTTCCTCCATCTCTCTTGTCCCTCCTTTTTGTCTGTTCTCTCTGGCTCTCTCTCTCTATCTCTCTTTTTGTCAACAATTTCACCTTTTTAAATTCTGTCTTTACTCATGTTTTTACTTTTTCACGCATTCATCATCACCGTTCCCCGCCATTCACCTCCTCACTAAATGCCCCTTACACCTTTCATCACTTTTGCTTCCGTTGCTTGTGAATGTAAACGTCTTCTCTGCTTCTCCCTTCATACTGTTCCTTTCATTTTGTTCCTTTCTGGTTTTGCCATCTCACCTCTGCCCTTTCCCCTTTGACCTCGTCCACTTTTTCTCTCTTCTTTCCATTCCATTTTTCTCTCCTCCCTTATTCCTTTACCTCTCTCTCTCTCTCGCTATTTCTCCTCTCCTTTTGGTGCCACCATCTTTTCATTTTTTTCTTGTCCTCTATCCTCTCTTTCTCTCTGTCTGTCTGTCTGTCTCTCTCTCTCGCTCCTCTCCTTTTCTTTCTATCTTCATCATCCTCTCCCTCCTCCTTTTCTCTCCCCCTTCTCTCTCTCTCCCCCTTCTCTCTCTCTCTGTTTGTCTGTCTGTCTGTCTCTCTCGCTCCTCTCCTTCTCTTTCTATCTTCATCATCCTCTCCCTCCTCCTTTTCTCTCCCCCTTCTCTCTCTCTCCCTCTCTCCCCCTTCTCTCTCTCTCTCCCTCTCTCCCCCTTCTCTCCCCCTTCTCTCTCTCTTTCTCCCCCTTCTCTCTCTCTCTCTCCTCCTCTCCTGCTTGCTCCTGCAGCTGGCTGCTCTCCTGCCTGCACAGCAGCAGCTCCTCCTGCAGCAGGCCCAGGCCCAGCTCCTGGCCGCGGCCGTGCAGCAGTCGCATGCCCACCATCAGCAGCAGCAGGCGCAGGCGCAGGCCCAGGCGCAGGCCCAGCAAGCTGCGCAGCAGCAACAGCAGCAGCAGCAGTCGCCTGCGCAGTCGCAGCTCAAAGCTGAGCAGGCTGCTCAGGCCCCGCCCCAGCTCACTCTCTCCCAGCCAATCCAGCTCACTGCCCAGGTACAGACCCCTCCCGTGATTGGCCAAGAGTCCAAGAAGAAGCCTGCATGAACTGGCGGATTTGGAGGCTATACCCAAGCACTAAACTAGCTTTTGATGTAGCGTTCCCAAGGGGTTCAAATTGATTTTTACAAATATGTGCGTTTGGCAACATTGGCCTGCTACTCTAGTTTTGGACTGTCTCCCTGTTCTCAAAACAGACCTGAACTCTCCTTGACTTTCAGTATACCAGAAATCAGATTAACTTAATACTGTACATGTGCAGTTTGATCAGATTTTTTCACCAAGATGAAAGGATTGCTCGTGCTCTGGTTAAAGATGAGCAATAGATTTGCTAAGTGGACCAAACTATTTATGTGCTACTCTAGTAATTGGTATTGTGTAACTGCAATGATAATGGACAATTCATGATAACAGATATGGTTGATATGAACTATAATGAAAATGATGCAATGAAAGGGATGGAGTGTCAATATTTCTATCCTCCAAAACGTAGAAATATAGCGCTCTCTTGATTTATTTCTGTATTTCTCCTCTCTGTATATTTTCCTTCCACTCTTCCCTTCTGTCATCCCTTTATCATTTGTCTTTATCACTCTTCTCCTCTCTCTCTTCTCTCCTGTCGTCGCTCCCCTTGTAGGACATTCAGCAGCTGTTGCAGCTGCAGCAGCTGGTTCTGATGCCAGGTCACCCCCTGCAGTCTACAGCCCAGTTCCTGCTTCCACAAGCCCAGGCCCAACAGGCTCAGCAGGGTACGCAGTCTGTGTGTGTGTGTGCGTGTGTGTGCAGGTGTGTGTGTGTGTGTGTGTGCAGAGTGCAGACATGTCTGTCTGTCTGTTTCTGTGTGTGTGTGTGTGTGTGTGTGTGTGTGTGTGTGTGTGTGTGTGTGTCTGTGTGTGTGTGTGTGTGTGTGTGTGTGTGTGTGTGTTTGTGTGTGTGTGTGTGTGTGTGTGTGTGTGTGTGTGCAGACATGACTGTCTGTCTGTTTCTGTGTGTGTGTATGTGTGTGTGTGTGTGTGTGTGTGTGTGTGTCTGTGTGTCTGTGTGTGTGTGTGTGTGTGCAGACATGTCTGTCTGTCTGTTTCTGTGTGTGTGTGTGTGTGTGTGTGTGTGTGTGTGTGTGTGTGTCTGTGTGTGTGTGTGTGCAGACATGTCTGTCTGTCTGTCTGTTTCTGTGTGTGTGTGTGTGTGTGTGTGTGTGTGTGTGTGTGTGTGTGTGTGTGTGTGTGTGTGTGTCTGTGTGTGTGTGTGTGCAGACATGTCTGTCTGTCTGTCTGTTTCTGTGTGTGTGTGTGTGTGTGTATGTGTGTGTGTCTGTGTCTGTGTCTGTGTGTGTGTGTGTGTGTGCAGACATGTCTGTCTGTCTGTTTCTCTGTGTGTGTGTGTGTGTGTGTGTGTGTGTGTGTGTGTGTGTGTGTGTGTGTGTGTGTGTGTGTGTGTGTGTGTGTGTGTGTGTGTGTGTGTGTGTGAGTGTGTGAGAGCGTTTTTGTTCTCTGGGTAATTCTTTTTGTAAGCCTATCTCATAAATGTAAACAACTTAATACCAGTAATGCCATTCTGGAAGGATTATTTTGCCTATTCAGTCATCTTTATGCATACATGATGAAGAGATGAAAAACATAAACAGTCATAGAAGCAATAAAGCAAGTTTCAATTCTAATTGTACTGCCTCTCAGAATTGATTAATTATAACAAGTCTGTCTTTCACAGGTCTGCTATCGACACCAAATTTGATTCCACTACCTCAGCAAAGCCAAGGTGGTCTGCTGACCACCCCACCCAGGCTGGGGCTCCAAGCACAGGTATAGCCAGCAGCCAAGCCCCAGGCTTCAGTTTATGCTAGGCCCCAGAGATGTTTACCCAAATACCCATAGGACTGGATCACTGTTTTTTTTTTTTACTTGGCCCAGCCTTTAACACACACAGCTATTCTCAACACAGCACAAGCTATTCTCAATTTGATGGAATGTTGAAAACTGTTTCTATTTCTATTTTCTGTTTGACCTACCATTACTAAAATCATTGATGAATATGTGTTCAAATGTTCAAAAGTTATAACATATTCAAATGAGGATTGTGAATTAATACACGAATGCATAATCACCTTTCTTTAAAATCAGAATATTGATTGACAGAGAGACACCATGTAAAAACTGACACCCCCTTAGTCACTTGCCACCCCCAGCATCCGAGTAAATCAGATAGGACTATATTTTTGAACTCTTAGATTTGGTTATTCCGTTGGTGGTGAGTCTGTCTGTGTGCCATTGCTAACGTTACGCCTGTTCCCCCTCGCAGAGGGAGAAGAGCATGGAGACAGGGGGGGGCTCTGCGGGAGCCTCGTCCGGTGCCATGACCTCCATGCCCCAGCAGTCGCACCCTGAGGAGCCCAGCGACCTGGAGGAGCTGGAGCAGTTCGCCCGCACCTTCAAGCAGCGCCGCATCAAACTGGGCTTCACACAGGTAATGGAGAGCAAGAGAGTGCCCGCACACACACTCATGCTGCTCACACTCACACGAAAAAACAGAGACAGAAAGAGAGAGAGAGAGAGAGAGAGAGAGAGAGAGAGGAGGAAAGAAAGAGAGAGAAAGAGATAGAGAGAAAGGAAGAGGGAGAGGTCGATACTGTATGTAATACAAACACAATATTTACTGACAGACGCATGCATGAACATGTCCTTTTGTGTGGATGATGTCCTTGTAACAACAGAACACACTCATACACATCTGAAAACACACATACACAAACAGACACACACACACACACACATACACACTTCAGATATACCATATACCGTACATAAGTACACGTGCAAGGTCCAAGATGTACAGTACAACCTCTCATGAGCTCTCCAACTGCGTGTGTTGTGCACTTCATCATCAGGGCGACGTGGGAATGGCCATGGGCAAGCTATACGGGAATGACTTCAGCCAGACAACCATCTCCCGCTTCGAGGCACTCAACCTCAGCTTCAAGAACATGTGCAAACTCAAGCCCCTGCTGGAAAAGTGGCTGAGCGATGCAGGTAAGCACTCTGTGTGTCTGTGTGTGTTTGCTTGGTTAGTAATAGTAATACAGTTGAAATCCAAGCGTGTGTGTCTATGAGTGTGTGTGTGCGTGTCTATGTGTGTGTGTGTGTGTGTGTGTGTGAGAGAGAGAGAGAGAGAGAGAGAGAGAGAGAGAGAGAGAGAGAGAGAGAGAGAGAGACACTGAGGCCCTGTTCACACAACGTCGTTTTTTTGCAACCGGTGATGTTTTTATCGGTTACGCCTTGCCTTTACTCGAAGCTGGCAGTTTCGGAGGCTGTATCCAATAGTTTTGGTAATCGGCTTCCAAGTGTTTGAAGTTTTTGAAATCCCCAGTTACAGTTTGCCATGTAAACCCAGATCCGGCAATTTTATGACGACATAGCCCCACCCCGAACCTCTGACCCAGCCTCCGCGCTTGCTCACCTGACTCGAGTAGACCCTTGGCAGAAAAACAACAACAATGCTGGAGTCATATGTTTGCTGCAGCTATTTGTTACGTAACAACGCTGGAAAAAAAACTAGGCAATTCTGCATGATTTCGACGACCAGCGGCAGCACGTTAACAACAACCTGCACCAAATAGGCTACTTTTAAATCCACCACTTCCTCCTGTTAGGAGAGTTAATGAACATGTTAGATATAATCAACTTAATGCAGAACTATATCCATGCGCACACTTTTTGTTTGATCAGGGGAGATAGTCTAATTAGCACACAAGCATGCAACTATAGGCCAGGCCTCCCATCCTATGAAAAATAACTCAAGTTAGGCTACTTGTGGCTACCATTAAATCCCAAACCAAACCGAAAATCGTTTGATTTTGACCTACCTAAGCCGCTCCAAACGAAACGTATGTCTCACAAATGCCTTCCTCACCCTGTGCTTTGCACAGCATAAGTAAATAAAATACCTCAGCCATAATTTGTCGTGTCTGACACCACAATAGCTCCTGGCACACTTGCACGTGTAAGCTCTCAATGATTATGCAAACATCCACAATGTAGAGTAGGCTATGATTGACATACATTGCTGGTAGGTTTTAAGTGAGCATGTGCATTGCATAGCTATCGTCGGGAACACCCACTGGCGCGCTTCTTCCTCTGTGTGTAAACGTTTTTTTTTACTGGTATCCTGAAAGGTTTGAAAGCTATGTGAAAAAGAAAATTACACCCGGCGCTGTCGTGTAAACGTAGCCTGAGAGAGACGAGGAGCATGAGAATGAGAGTATGACGTGTGTGCATGTATGCATTAACTTGTTCACTGATGCATATGAGCGCTCAATGTGTGTGTCGGAGAATGACTGAGGGATTGCACGCACCCATGTGTGTCGAATTGTATTAATGTCTCTGTGGGCACTTGCCTGTTTACTGATGCTTTCAAGCCACCTGCGCGCGCGTGTGTGTGTGTGTGTGTGTGTGTGTGTGTGTGTGTGTGTGTGTGTGTGTGTGTGTGTGTGTGTGTGTGTGTGTGTGTGTGTGTGTGTGTACGTGTATGTGTATTTGTTTCTGTGAGAGTGAAAGAGAAAAGCGGAGACAGAGGGAGAGACAGCCTGTTATGTGAGGTTTTAGCTTGCACTTGTGTATGTGTATGTATAAAATATATGCAATCACTTTGTCACTGTTCCCTCGCATGATACCTATGATCCTGGTATCACTGTGTGTGTGTGTGTGTGTGTGTGTGTGTGTGTGTGTGTGTGTGTGTGTGTGTGTGTGTTTGTTAGTGTGTGTACTCACCCTACCCTTTGCACCTGTGACAGAAACCATGGCGATAGACAGCATGCTGCCCAGCCCCAGCTCCCTGTCCTCCCCCGTGATGGGCTTCGAGGGGTTGCCGGGGCGACGCCGGAAGAAACGCACCAGCATCGAGACCAACGTCCGCGTGGCCTTAGAGCGCAACTTCATCGCGGTCAGCCCCCACCCCCCACCCCCCTCCACTTTCTGCACACTTTTCTCACAGACGAGAGCCAGTCCTCCTTCATTAGCAGTAGATTCCCTTCCCATATCTGTGGATAGAGTGATTGCCTGTGTTCTGGAGACACTCCCACTCTCCCTCTATTGTACACTGCACGTTTCACATTTTTACTTCTTATGTGTGTGTGTGTGTGTGTGTGTGTGTGTGTGTGTTAGAGTGCGTGTGTGTGTGTGTGTGTATGTGTGTGTGTGTGTGTGTGTGTGTGTGTGTGTGTGTGTGTGTGTGTGTGTGTGTGTGTGTGTGTGTGTGAGTGTGTGTGTGTGTGTGTTAGAGTGTGTGTGTATGTGTGTGTGAGTGAGTGTGTGTGTGTGTGAGTGAGTGTGTGTGTGTGTTAGAGTGTGTGTGTGTGTTAGAGTGTGTGTGTGTGTGTGTGTGTGTGTGTTAGAGTGTGTGTGTGTGTCAGTGTGTACCGGTCTGTGAGTGTCTCGTCTGATCCGTTTCCTGTCTCCACGTGCAGAACCAGAAGCCTACCTCAGAGGAGATCATGCAGCTAGCCGAGCAGCTGAACATGGAGAAGGAGGTGATCCGCGTCTGGTTCTGCAACCGCCGCCAGAAGGAGAAGCGCATCAACCCCTCCAGCGCCACCCCTCCCCTGCCCAGTCAGCCGGCCCCAGCCTCGCACAAACCCCCCTGCTACAGCCCCCACATGGTATGACCCACAGCCAGTCACACTGACTCCTAGAAATACTGTATACAAATGTATACTGTTCGAAATCTATACAATCTATGTCAAAATGCTTAGATTTCCCTCTTAGAAAAAAACTGTCCTTGGATTAAAATGTGCATACTAACATGTTGATAATTGTACTTGTGGAAATGATTTGTGAAATAGCTCTCTGGCTAATATTCTAAGTTCACTACCATGATTTTACTGTCTAATAATAATCATATCACTATTATTATTATTATTATTATTATTATTATTATAACAGCAATTAAACATTGTTATTATTATTATTATTACACTGTGATCATACAGACAGCTAAGTATTTGATTGATGATGTCCCATTGTAATAATACCTCCTTCAGCTTTCTATATAAAATAAGTATTTTTCTCTCTCAATGTTAGCGTTCTACAGTATTGGATTTCTCCACAGCATGTTTCACAGCTCTTATTGATTTCCATTGTTCAACTAATGTGCCACAACTTCAGCACTGATTTAAACACAGCATGACTACTGTACACAACCAGTGCATACAGCAATGCCTATTTTGAATTAAGCAAAACATTTGTTTACACTTAGAAGGATATATAACAAAATCCATACAATACAATCATTTTAGCTTGTTAGACTCTAGATTGTGGACAAAACATTGACATACCTCCTCTGAAGCACCTGCCAGTACATAGCAAGAGGTGTCCGATTATTTCAATAGAAATAGCTGTCGTATCTAGGGTGAAATAATACTGTAAAAACAAAAATAACATTTTGTAATATTTCGTGGAAAGAACCCAGACGAACCTGTTAGCAAATTTGAATTTGCTCTGTAGGTCCGTCTGGATACCTTCCCACTGAAGCAGATTTCCGAATCACCAAAAACCCAGGAACCAATCATAACCACTTATCCAGCATGGGGCGGGCTTTTTATGATGACAGACAGAGGAGTACAGGTAGCAGTGCTCTTCAACACAACAAATGACTGCGCTAATGGCGTCAGTGTTAAAAACTATATAGACGTGTATTTTATTTAGAATTGTAGTGAAACAACTGACTTTAAAATTTCCGTTTAGAAGAAATATGTGTTTGCTGTACCTCCAAATTGTACCAATTTCAGTTTAATTTCACTGCTGATTATGCCCCTTGGAAATGAGAAGTGAATAAAAGGTCCCAGACCCATTCTCAATATCATTTGTGATTTGAGAAATGGGCAGGTGTTAGCCAGGCTAGGCAAGACTGGCTCTGCATCACACACTGGTGATTTGGCTGATTTCCTGTTGTAAAATGTTCTAGGAACTCAGTCCACACACTGGCCCAGTCTATACACTTTACCCTCAGGCAGACAGAATCTGTTGACCTCCACACTGTTTTGATCTGATATGGAGGAAGTTAACCTCTTTAACTCTTTTTCACCCTTCTCTCTCCCCTCCATCCCTCTCTCTCTCTTTCTCATCTCTCTGTTCTCTCCTCTCATCCTCCCAGATGTCCAGTCAAGGGCTGCCCCAGGCTGCCACAAGCCTCAGCACAACAGGTAAGCACACGCTTACTCTCCCACACACACACACACACACACACACACACACACACACACACACACACACACACACACAGGCTCTCTCTCCTTCTCTCTCTCTCTCCCACCTCAGGTTGACTAGCTGCAGTCAGTCGTCCTGCTTTTGCCCCGCAGCAAGCCTCCTTCTAAACGCAGTCTCTCCTCATATCTTTATGGTCACATCAGTGTAGATGTCTGGTGTGACGTGGGAAAGACATATGTGCGTCGTTAAAAAGACTGTCAAGAAACACTTACCCAGGAATGTTTGAACATTGGTTGAATGTGACAGCACAGAGAAGACCATAAAAATGTATTGTGAGCTGGGGGCAATTTATTCCACTTTTCATTGCTTCAGTTGACCTGAAGTACTTTTTCTGTGAATTGAGATGAGACATGACATGAAATCACCAGTGATTTTGAGAGCATTTAGCTTTCAAGCTTTCTTCTCAGAATGAGCATGAATATTATGTCACACATTGACGCCATTCTCTCTCTCTCTCTCTCTCTCTCTCTCTCTCGCTCTCTCTCTCTCTCAATTCAATTCAATTCAATTCCATAAAGCTTTATTGGCATGAAAGTTTCATGAACAATATTGGCAAAGCTCAATTACATGTACACGTAAAGAGTTGAAGGGAAAATACATAAATGAATGTTTAACAGAATTGTGGAATTAACGCATAAGGGGGCATACAGGTAGACATAGAAGACATAAAAGTAAAACAACAATTCTAATAATAATAATAACAAATATGTTGGTGTTTGTGATCTCTCTCTCTCTCTCTCTCTCTCTCTCTCTCTCCTTCATAGCCGCCAGCTCTTCTCCTTCAGTGGCCTGCCCCATCAACCCCGGTGGCAATGTTATCATGAGCTCCGCCCCCAGCTCTGTGACCCCGCCTCCACACAGCTCTAGCCCCTCCCCCCGCCTGAGCAGCCCAGGCCTCAGCACAGGGTGAGTCTTGAGTCACTGCACCACGGAAAAATAACATGCACCCACACATGCACACACACGTGCCCAGACTTCCCCCCTAACACACACACACACACACACACCCCACCTCACCTCTTCACACACACTCTTTTGTGCAAACTTGTCCTGTCAGACTCAGACTTTCTCAGGAGGCATAAAAGCATTACATAACGATTATGACTCCCTACTCTGGCATCTAGATTGATCACTTCCCAGTAACTTTGGGTAACATTACTACGATCATGCAAAGTAGGTGGGAGGGGTGATAGATAGATAGATAGATACTTTATTGATCCCCAAGGGGAAATTCAAGGGTGGGAGGGCTGTCCCATGCTACCTGCTGTTATGTTCTGAAGCTATGCTAGGAACATCTTCTGTTGCTTCTCCTCAGTTACCCTGCACACACACACACACACACACACACACACACACACACACACACATAGACGCACACACACACACACACACACACACACACACACACACACACAGACACAGACACAGACACAGACACACAGACGCACACACACACAGACACATACACATAGACGCACACACACAGACACACATAGACACACACACACCAAAATGAAGCCACACAGGCCTGAGGAAACGTAAGAACATAGCAAATGGGAACTTAAGTCCTTTTTATGTGGAACACACACACACACACACACACACACACACACACACACACACACACACACACACAGACACACACACGTCTAGATAAGAACACTCTATAGTAGACAGACAGACCACAGACTGCATGTAAGTTACACACAAACGTTGCGACGAGTACACAGAAATGTGGACAGCGTAGAAGAGCTGACCACAGACAGCAGGTCTGGGGAACTCACCATCTTCCTGTACCCATGAGATGGCCACCTTGGGCACCATAAAGTGTCAGGCAGTTTATATATTATCTTTAGATTTCATATCAATTTATGATTGCAGTTGATTTCAGTGGAGATTTAATCTTCAAGGTTTCAGCTAACTATATAGAACAGACACATAAAACCGCATTATGATGAAAACCGTGTCCAGTGTATTGCAATGGGTTGTGAAGTATACATTGTAAATCACTTTTTCATTTTGGGTGCTAAACTCTTGTGTGTTATTGGGGCGTTCTGAAACACTGGGTTATTACAGTTAAGTCTGACTACAACGGTTTGTATTTGTCAGATACCTCAACACACCACACACACACACACACACACACACACACACACACACACAAATCTAAATAAAAATCAGACCGCGATCAACCGGATACACTTCAATGCCAATATTCAAAACAGCTGTTACATAACACTCCTCTAAACCTGCTTGCTTTTTTTCCCTTTCTGTGGTTGTGAATGACATTGTGATTGTGTGTGTATGTGTGTGTGTGTGTGTGTGTGTTGGTGTTGGTGTGTGTGTGTGTGTGTGTGTGTGTGTGTGTGTGTGTGTGTGTGTGTGTGTGCGTGCGCGTGCATACCACGTATGTGTGCGCTGGAATGTTTGTGGTGATTTTAGGAGCACAATGATGGGTGTAAGCACAGGGATGAACCCGGCCCTTCTTGGCAGCAACCCCCTGGCCACAATGCAAGGTGTGTGTGGTAGGTAGGAGAGGAAGGGAGGCACGGCACAGTGCCGTACGCCTTAAGGGAAGATGGAGGTGGTGCATACCGTTATTGAGAAACAGAACATATCCATAAATCTGAGAAATTGAGAAACAGTGAATTATTCAAATGAACGATATCTTAATTCGACAAATCTGCAGTAGCATGAATTATGTTTATACAGTATATTCCATGTTGGATCAGAAGGGGTATGTACTGTCCACGTACAGTACATCTCTGTTAAACTGTATTTGGAAGTTTCATTCAATTGGCAAAAAGTTTGAATTGAGTTACAGAGGAAATATGTATGGCACCCTCTTTCCCTGGAAGTTGCAGTAGTTTTGTAGCAATATATTTCATGCAAAATGAAATCTTCAGCATCATGACATTTCATCCCAGTACATCCCATCCATTAAGCTGCCATGTATAGAAAAGGTGTGTGTGTATGTGTGTCTGTGTGTGTGCGTGTGTGAGTAGTTTCTCCTTGAACTCAGTCCTAACCTAACCCTGCCATCTTGCCATTTTCCCAGCATCTCTGTCTTGTCTCAGTGCCTCTTCATTATTCTGCATGTCACCCATCTTGTCTCTGATGAAGCTGCCCATCCCATACATCCACAGGAAGTCCATCTGACAGTTGAATGGAGCATTAGGTGCTGTGTCCACCAAACCCGTTTTTTTACGCTGAGAGCGCCCTCAACCTCCTTTTCTCGGCGCTTCGAGAAGTGTTTATTGTTGCTAAGTTACCAAAACCAGAGACGGTTTATAACGAGAAGTGACATTGACGAGCCCGGCACTGTTCTAAAAGTTGATTTCAACTTTGAGCGCTCTGAGCGCTGCGGTAAAAAACGTCAGCGCCGAGAGCTTTTTTTCCGCCGAGGGCGCTCAGCGCTGTGAACGCTGGGCTACATAGACTTTATATTGAAAATTGTCATCGTCGGCGCAAAAAAAAAACGCGATTGGTGGACATAGGGCCTTAATGTGCTTTTTTCCCCTCTCTCTTACATATCGTTCCTCTTCCTCCTCCTCTTCCTCCCTCAGCGCTGGCTGCCAGTGGTGGTCAGATGTCCCTTTCTGCTCTTGAGGGTGGCCAAATGCTGCTGGGTGGAGCTGGAGGCCACGGTGGCGGTCTCCGCACCTCCCTCTTCCTCAACCGCCCCACCCTGCTGCCGATGCCCGCTGGCGCCGGCCTGGGATTGGTCAGCGCTGGCCGGGCCTCGCCGCCCCCGAGCGGCAGCGGCGTTAGCCCCGCCTCTTGCTCCGCCTCCCCTTGCTCTAGCCCCGCCTCCTTCTGCTCCTTCAGCGAAGCCTCCTCTCCAGCACCCCTGGGTGGGGCTATGGCTGAGTGATGCCACCCAACACCCCCCCACCCAAATCCCCCCCCCCCCCCCCCTTCCCATAGCGACGGCCTACCGTAGGACGTGGGAGGAGGAGTCCATGGAGTCGCCTTTTCAACCAAAGCCATCTCTCTCTCCCTCTGTCTCTCACTTTCGCTCTCTCTCGCGTTCTCTCTCTCTCTCTCTCTCTCTCATGAAGTCTTTCCAAGCCAAATAAATACAGATCTGAAAGCAAGAGGAGGAGGAAGAGACGAGAGGAAAGGAGAACGGAGTGGAGGAGAGAACAAGAGGACTGGAGAGTGACAAAACCAAAAATTAAAGATCTATCTATTCAGTTTGGAGAGGTGGCACTGTGGAGCTTTCTGTTGGCTGTGAATGATACTGTACATTTCTTTCTCTTGAGAAAAAAAAAACAAGCAAGTTTCCTCAACGAATGGATGGATGGACAAAAGAGGGCAGGGATGAAAAAACCAAAATGTGACTGCGTGCAAGACGGGTGACACAATGGCATGAGAAAAGAAAGGAACATGGACTTGTGAAAAGACGAAAGAAGATGTTTTTTAACCAAAAAAAAAGTGAACTTGATGTTGTAAAGACACACAAAGACAAAAAAATGCCAAAATCTCCAAGATACCAAAAACCCAAAAACCCAAACCAAAAAGAAACGGAATGAAAAGCTTTACTGAAAGACTTTTAAAACTGACCCACTGTCGGGTCAGTGCATCAGCTCAACACAACTACCAAAAACATTCCTCTCTTTTCTTTTACATTCAGTCTTGCTCATATGATGTTTGTATTTTAACTCATAATTCAACAATTGCCACCACCATCTTTTTTGTCATTAATATATAGAAATTATAGACATTGTTTTTAGAACAACTCAGTTTGTGTCTCTTGTTCTTGTCTCTCAATCTACCTCTGCTCTTAGCTTTTTCAGACTCACTTTTGATTGTGAGATCATTTAAGAAAATATCAGTTATCCATTTAACAGTAGTCAATTTTTTATGTATAGTTTTTACATTTGCATTTTGGCCAGTACTTTGCTGGTGCTTTCATCGCCATTTCATTGCAGCTGTCTGAGGACATGAGTCTCTTGTTTCCCAGTTTGTGCCTAACAGTTCACCACTGTAAAACACTGTAAATATTCCTCTCTCTCACACACACACACAGTTACATACTCAAGTTAGACAGCTTGGAGTGCTTAAAGTCTCATACTGTTGATCTATACAGTTATCCATTGGCTACCCCACAGTTCATCCTTTTGGTATTCTGCATACATACCTCTTGCAAAGTGCAGTTGTCAACAGGTCAAACATATCCAGCATACATTTACACTGTACATTCAGGCATGCACAATGATGACCATAATTGCACATACATTTTGACTGTACCTTAGATATGTACGTAGACAGAAATGCACACACACACACACACACACACACACACACACACACACACACACATACACACATACACACACACACACATACCTACATCCACAAACACATGTGACTGTAAGGACAAATGGAAAACAGGAGGTCTTCTTCGGCCAGTTCTCTGACACTTTTTTCATTCAATTTTTCTCCAAACTCTATCTCTCTCTCTCTCTCTCTCTCGGATACCAAAGCGTTTGTCCAACCACAGAGTGTTGGTGAACAAGTGTTCAGACGAGACCTCAGCCGTGTTTGAAAAAGAAAAAAAAAATACAACAACTAAAACAAACCAAACTTTGAAAAAAAAAAAACACACATAAGTAGTAGAACAAACCAAATAAACTACAGAACAAAGGGGGGGAAAGCAGACGTAAGAGAAGGGGGCGTACCATACCGCCTCTCTCTGGCCCCCCCTCCTCTATTCCCTTTGCCCCTCTCCCACGCCTCAGAAAGATACGATCGAAGGGCCAAAAATGGAAAGAAGACATGGAAGGAAGGACGGAATGGACGGACAGATCGAGTAAGGACACCGGGCCGAAGGAGGAGCAAGCTGGCTGAAGAGGAAGTGGAAAAAACGAGGACAAAACGAGCAGGGGACAAGCGGAGAAAAACAAAAACAAATGCAGCGGAGACGGATCGAGACGGGGATCGAAAACCAAATAAACCTAAAAACGAACAAGACGTATACCAAAACCAAAATCTTACAAAGGACTGAAACTGAGCAAACTTAAAAAAAAACTGAATGACATAAAAACCAAAAATAAAAGAGGACGAGATGAAGAGCCAGAGAGGACGGAGAGAAAGAAAGAAAGGAGAGAGCGAAAGAGAGGGAGGAGGGGACACCGAGAGCGGCGCGGGCCTGGGCATTGGCCACGCCTCCGCTCTCTGTCGGCGCGTTCGCTTGCGGACAGGTGGCCTCCTGTGCGTCGTCGTCGTCGCCCGTTCTCCCTCTCTCGCTCTCTCCCTCGTCTGCGTCGGCGACCTCGCCGCGTGCTGCCTCTTCGTCTCGGACTGAGGAGTGTCTTCTCACCTCGCTGAACCTAACTTCAAAATATATCTATTTTTTTGTTTGTTTGTTTTTTTTTTCTTTTTACATTACATTTCGCTCTACTTGGTCTGTCTGTCTATAACTGTATGAATTTTGTGTCATTGCTTTCATATCGCGGGTTGACTGGGGTGATGTATTCCTTATTTTCATATTCTTGTGGTTCTTTGCGTTATGCTGGGGGGGTTTGTGGGGTGGGTGGGGTGGGAGGGATAGGTTGTTCTCTCATCAGGTGGTCTGGAAATGATACTGTGAAAATGTAGCTTCCAAAACATTTTGATGGAGAATGTTGTAAGACAAAGACCGAAGCCAAAACTGAAAACCAAAAGTGAACACGTTTCTTTTTCACTCACAAAGCAAACCAAATAGCAAACCAAACTAATGCACAAAATGGGTGGGAAGGAACAGTTGGTGCTAAGCCTCTTGGGGAGACAGCGAGGGAAAGTGTAAGAGTGTGTGTGCATGTGTTTGTGTGTGTGTGTGTGTGTGTGTGTGTGTGTGTGTGTGTGTGTGTGTGTGTGTGTGTATGTGCGTGTTAGCAGGTGTGTTTGTAAAGGCACAGATGCTGTGTGCCATATACACTCTCAACATAGCCACGTTTCCTCCTACACGTGTGAGTTATTGATGTATGCTTTTTAAGTGGGTATGTGATTGTGCGTGTGTACGCATGTGTGTGTGTGTGTGTGTGTGCGTGTGCGTGTGGGCACACGAGCGTGTGTGTGTGTGTGTGTTTGTTTGTTTGTTTGTGTGTTTGAGTGTTTGAGTGCTAATGTTGACTGCTCAGAGGGAAAGCATCCTCCATCATATTGACCAAACCAGAAACAACCGGTACGCAGAATGCTCTTCAAGAACAGTTTGTTCCTAAGATGGTGTTGAAGCCTTTGAGTGCCACATACACCGTAGTGTACACGAAACCACAGAAACCAATGAGAAACATCGTAGGGTGGGGGGTGGGCGGGTTCAGTATCAACTGACATACAAGTTGACAAAACACTTTTAGAGGGAATGTACCTGTTAGTGCTTCAATAGATTTTGTAGGAAAAAAGAGATCTATGTTCTACTGCTTACTTATTGCTAATGTAAAAAAAGGTTGTGAAAATCCTTAAGAAATGTTGTTCATGATGATGATGATGATGATGATGATGATGATACCGACTTGATTTTAGACCAAAAGCTTTAAACTGTCTCTCTTGGGGATTTGCGTTTGAAGATTTGTATTTATTCGTGGGAGGGGCTGTGTTTTGTTGATAAATTGTACCTTTATGAAATTTCATTTTTAAAATAGGCCTATCCTTAATTTGCTTATTTATGTATTTATGTACTGTTTATTTATTGGCTGATCTGTTTGAATATTTGTATGAAACTGGATCATGGGGTGGCTTTGAGAACTTCGTGTGGCTGAGATTATGTCGAGGGAAGAAAAAAAATAATGTCTTTTTAACAATGTGCCAATTCTTAAAAACCAAAACTAAACACACAAAAGAAAGGAAACGCCTGAAGGACTTTTTGTGAGGTGTGCGGCTTGATTCATGATAGCTGTACTTGATCAGCAGACACAGGAAGAGAGACTTGAACCGGGAGGGCTGACTGAAAACAAGCTCTTGCTTTGCCTTCCGTGACCACCGCGCGTGGCCATTCACAAAGACCCAAGCATGGCTAGCTTTCCTTACACTTTCAAGTTCTCTCTCGCTCTTTTCTCTCCTCCTGTCGTCCTCTGCTGTAGTAATGGGTGTGTATGTGAGAGACACTGTGTCATATACCTCATGTCCTATGATAAAAGTAAAAAAAAAAAACACAAAAAAACAACTAGATGAAAGCTTTAATGTGAAACGTGACCAGGCTCAGGAGAGGGTTCAACTAGCTTCAAGAAATGTGAGTTTAAGGGTTTTGTAACTTCCTCCTCCCCCCAAAAAAAACCCCATCTTCCCTTCGTGGACTTTCTTTTCCTACCGACAACCTCACTTAAGTGGCTGAATAGCGGCAGCCAGACAGGACAGAGAACAACCTAACGATGGAGACCCATGCAAAAGTCAAGTGTGCTGTTTGGCCATATTGATGATTTAACAATAAAACAAAAAAAAGTTCTACAGAGGTTGTGGCTGTATAGGTGAGCTTGTGAGGGTGTTTTCACTGCGGAGGCTCCAATGTGATACCAAAGTTTAACCTCCGTAGTGTTACCCCACACATGACTCCCACACAGAAACACACACACACATACACACAGTTTCCACTCTGCGATTGATTCCATATATGCAAACATGAGGGAGCCTTGCCTCCATTTTAAGCTTTATTGCCACCAAAAAAAAAATTACAAAGTTGATAGTACAGTGCTTAATATGGTTACTTGTGTTCATGTCCATTTTGCAGATGGAGGCCTCTTAAACTGATGGCAAACACTTTGGTTTTTAGATTTCAATCCAAATATCATGTATCATTATGGCTGGAACTTGAAAGAGTGAGATCCACAGAGAAACCAGCTCAACTAACCCCTCCCTACTCTCTTTGATTATAAAATTAGTTCACCTTTTCTTTTCTTATTTATTTTTTTATTTTCACAAAAACAGCTTAAATCCAAAGGTAAAAAACGAGGATTTGCAAAGAAAGATTTTACTAATGAAAACCTCAATAGTGAAAACCAAAGAGCTATACCATATCTTAATCTTTCTGTTCCTCTCTTCTACACAGCATCGTGATAGACATGTAATTTCTTTAACTGTTGAGCTTTAAGTTAGACAGCAAAAAAAAAAAAAAAAAAAGAGACTCCAGAAGTTCTTGCTAGGAACACTGACATTTGATGATGATGAGGATGAGGATGACCTCGGTGGCGACGATTGTGGTGGTGGTGATGTGTCATTTTCTTTCCGACTGAAAAAGAAAATCTCTGTATCTCTGTAACCTACTGTACTAGCCTCCTTTTTGAGTTCTCCCTCCTCTCGGTTTTGTGTGTTATACCTCCTGCGTCCTCAAGGCGCTCTGAGTTTGTAATCCCCTTTTTAAATTTTCATTTCTGTTCAGACTGTTGAACTGTCCCTTACTCATTGCTCTCTGTGTGCCTGTTGTATGGGGAAAGGGGGCAGGGGAGGGAGGGGGAGGGGGGGAAGGGGCTAACCAACCAATAAGTGTTAGGATTAAAATACGACTTTAGACCAACGCAGTCTCTGTGCTTCATTTCCTGTGACTGTTTTTAAAGGGTTTGATTTGTGTTTGTGGCCCATTAGGGAGCCATAACGTTCATGCTGTACAGGCCAGAGTGAATTCTTTTCTCCCTTATCTGTCTTTGGTCTCTGAATGTCAGCTATGCTGACTTGCAGCTTCTTGAATCGTATTGAGCTTTAAACAACAAAGGTTAGACCGACACACATTCCAAATTCAATCATACACACATAAATCCATAGACATTGCAACTGAATAACACCAATTTTAAAATCTGATTTTCATGATGTTGAATCATAAAGGGTCATCAGTGTTCTTACTTGCCATAGGCTATGTTAGAATTAAGGGTGTAGCCTAAATATGAACTATTTTCTGTTATTTAAAGTGGACATATCAAATGAATTGTCCTTGAAGGTTATTAGCCTGTCTGTGAGGGAAGTATGCCTAAATAGTATAACCGATCAAAGGGCCTAAATTATATTCATAAATGATGTTCTTATCTTTGAAGAGACCAAATAATATCCAGAACATGCCCTGTCATCACAGACAGAAGATACATTTTTGACAAGTCTAGAACAAAGATATCATGTTCCGGACTAAATATGACCCTGTTCTTTTGTCGTTTTCACAAGGAGCAAAATGTCTTGTATGAGAAATAAACTTTTACGTACGTAGACTTCAGTGCGTATGGGCCTCCAGTAGACTTGGCCAACCAAATGTTGCATGTCCATTTTAAAGTGATTAATGACCACAATCCTTAACCAAAACGTGCTAAAATGAGCTACACTCTGACAGTGACTAGCGTCAGACAGGAGACAAAAAGGCCCTCGATAATTCCCCGAGATTCTCCCACATGCCACTGAGGGATTGGTCCGTTTACTGTCATTCAGGACTAGGCCCAAATGTAGCCTCCCTTTCACTATAACGCTCCGCTGCATTTGAGAAGGCCATAGCCTCTTCAGAAACAACATATGGCCTACCTGTAGTAGCCTACACACGGCAATGATGTTACCGCAGTGGCGCTGAAATCTTTTTGGCCACAGACCTGTTTGGAGGGGCGGGAACCCTTCGCCACCAGTGAGATTTTCCAGTCAGCCCTGGGCTACGGCTTCCTCTTTTCCGAGAACGCCTGTTTATCCACAACGATTTAGCCGGGGGAGCGTATGCGGTGGCCTGGAGACCCGACGGGCCAAGCTGCCAGGGAGTGGTTGGCGGTGTGTGAGGGCCATTGACGCACAACTGTATCCAGACACCCCGGGGAACTACCAGACAGCGACGGCTGTAGGTCTCAATTGCAGCAGCCCATTAGAATTACAGTGGCTCGCATGTAATGACACTAGATATTTGTTTGGGAAATATGATTATTCAAGTCCAGTGCCACCCACCCACTATTTAAACATTTCACGGAAAGGGATGTTTGACAGTAACTGTTTTCCATTCCCACGGCCCTCAACAGCAGCCTGCTGCAGCTGTCCATAACTATTTAGACAACTATTTTAACAAAATAAAACACTTGAAAACAGACAAGAACGTAGACCATAGGCGTTGCCTATATCGCCCAATTAAGATATGGCAACCAAATGTCATCATAACCGCACTGAGTCTGTGGTAGAACCATGTGGCCTAACTTTTTATAGACATTTAAATTAACGCCGACACTGTTTGTCTGACAAAACATCAAATGACATTTGAATGAATGAAGGCATGAAAGGAATGTTTATTTGAGATGTTTTGCAATGTGCTTATAATGGAAATTCTAACAGTGATGGTATGAATGCGCTTAACATGTTCACAATGAACTGATCTTCCTACTGCATTTTTGTCAGGAGGCCCAGGTAATAAGTAACAACTGTATTTGCCCCAATATTTCATGGCAAATTTGGCTGATACCAAAAAGCTCTATAAACGATATTGTACGGTTCAATTACTATTGAGCTTACAGTCAATGTGAAAGCCCCCGAGGATCGTGAAGTCACATGCACGATATTTCATCGCACTCAAATAACAGTACCGATCACGCCAAGTAGGCGACTGACATAGCACCACTAGATGGAGACATTGTCTAAAGCAAATATGAGCAGGATCCCTCTAGAGCTTGTAGTCAAACCAAA
>NC_085017.1:17702186-17749997 GCF_963854185.1 Sardina pilchardus
TAAACATACGGCTGACTCAGTCAAGACTTCACTCTGTTACTACTCCTTGAAAGCACACATACCACATTTCCATACTAATGTCCTTAAATAAAGGTAGTCCTTTCATCAAACTCTCATAAACGTCCAACAAGTCCTCAATCATCCCCATTGGAATCTAATCTTGTCTGTTACTGATCATGCTGATGAATAGGGCAAAATCACCCAGCAGATCGGGCAGGAGAGGAAACGGGTTCTTCCACCTTCCTTCCATGTCAATGGTGCTATGGAACTCAGATACCATGCCAGGACATGTCTGGTAACTCCAGATACTCTCAACGCTATTACAACTGTCTGGTGAGCTTGAGAGAAGTTCAGTTTATTTGCTTTTTTGGCGCACTGTGTTCTTCTGGCACCAAACAAGGACACCCTTCATCGCATGAAGTAGAATGTTAATTTTGTGTGTGTGTGTGTGTGTGTGTGTGTGTGCTGTAAAAGAAGTGCTGAAGATGAGCCCTGGCACTGTTAACTGATCAGCGCCACGTAGACTGTTGTCAAGTCCCTTGCTCTGAGAATGACTCCACTCTTTCTTGCTCCTCTCGTCTCTCTCCCCTTCACTCCTCTCTCTTCTTTCTCTTCTCCTCCTTTTCTCTGGTGCGCGTCTGTCTGTCACTCTGATTAGGGACGGCGAGGTCACTCGACAAAGGATGAGACTGAGGCGTTCACACAGAAAGGAAAAAAAAAACAGAAGAAGAGAGAGAAAAAAACAGGTGCCTGTTCTGTTCTGTGAGCTCTAGTGTAGGGTGAACGCCAGCAGAGCAAGAAATCAGACCCAGACACCAGAACACCCCAAATCTGAGGGTACGTTGACCTCATGTGAAGGATTACAAATAACACTTGTGTTGTGAGCCAGATTTGATTCTTTATACTGCACCGAATGTCTTTTCGACAAAAAATGCAGCAGTCAGAGGGAAGAAGGGATATGGAAACAGGATGGCAGGAGAGGGAGGAAAACAAAAAGAGGAAAGAGAGAGGAGGAAGGGAAGGAGAAAGAGGGATGCTAGTAGGTTTGTGTGTATATAGGTTGTGTGTATGTGTGAGTGTGTGTGTGTGTGAGTCTTTATTTGTAGCGTTAACACTATAGCGTTACTTTGGCGCGAGTGTGTGAATGCCTGGGAAATGTCACCCACTGCCTTTGAGTTTCTGCCAACAACCACTCAGGGAGAACAGAGGAGGACGAGTGGGAAAAAGAGACGGGGGTGATAGAACTGCGTGACAATGTCGTCGGGAAGGCCACCGACACACACACCTCCAGATAACCCCCACGTACATCATGCTCAATGCTCCATGGCAATTGACATTATGTGATCATTCCAACTTCCACCTCCGACTCACTGTTTGGTTAATCCTCACACAACAAGTGCAGTGCATATAAACACACTAAACTTCCTTAAGGGCTCAAGGTCTACTGTGAGACAGACAAATAAAGTAGGCCTAACAAATCTATTGAGAAACAGATATTGAGAGAGAAAGAAAGAAAGAGAGAGGACATGGTTGACTACTGTTTGCTGGGTTTTTAGCGAAACATGCTGTGTTTACAACGGAAAGAAATGACTTCAACTTAGCTAGCGTGCTTTGATAATTAGTTGTGAATGTTCTTTAAAAGACCAAAACCAATTAAATCAGGAGAGGTCAGACTTCTTTCAAACTAGGAGGCAAGACCAATTTGTTCAGAATAGTGTATGATTTGACATCAAATCTATTAGCAAAATCATTAAAGTGTCTACTAGGCTAATTCAATTGTTGGCCTAGCCTATAACATATAGGCATACACAATTAGATTAGTTTTCCTATTAAAATAGAGGACTGACATCAAGATGTAGCCTACATAAAAAAAAAAAGATCAAACACAAACTAATATTGAAATAAAGGCCTCAGATGAGAGGTAGGCCTATGCCATTGAGTCATTAACACAGTATAGGTTCCGTGATTTAAACAGGATGGGAGATGTGTGTCCAGTCCAGCTCTGTTTTGCAGATATAGTTGCCTCTGATTATGAGTTACGAGTGACAAGGCCTATGAGAGATATGAGAGATGGCTTGAGACACTTTTCGAAAGCCAACACTACAATACAGATGACAGTATGAGTAGCCTTTAAAGTTTGTAGCAACAGATTAAAGGCCTAGACTAGAGCTAGAGCGCTATGACACATTGGGTTCTTAATGGCTTGTGGGTTGTAGGCCCATGGTCAATTTACACCATCCGTCGCCTCATGCTTTCAAGTCCAGTCCAGCAGGTCTTTGTCAATCTCTTGTGATGCCAAACCTAAAAGCAACCAAACTCCACATAGTTCTCATGTATGAGGTATGTGGTGCGAGTGTGTTAAACAGTGTTTCTGTTTTAGCATGCTCTCTGTTCTACACAGAACCAGTCAGATGAAGTCACCACGCTGGTGGCGTTAGCTGTATCCACAGCAACCCTGCGTGCGGCAGTGACGCCGTGACGCCAGCCAGGCAAATGGCGAGTAGGCGTGACCCATCTCCCCCTCCCTGCTCCGCGTGGGCGGCCCCGTGTGGTCGGGAGAACGAAACACGACACTCCTCTACAGAGAGAAGGGGGGCTGACGGGGAGAGAGCGAGCCTACGGAGTGAGTGGAAAAAGAAAAGTCTGTAAAAAGAGAGGGAGAAACTACCTCAGACGGCGAGCTTTTTTCCTGTTCGAACGTGCCATGTTATGACTGTGGAAATGACGTGTGAGTGTTGAATATGCAACATTGTATCACGACTAAACTGATTAACAGTGATACATTTCTCCAAATCGTCGTTTGGATTTTTGTACAATTCCCTTCTATCGGCACGTTGGCCTGGGATTTGCTGGCCCCCAACTTTGCAGTAGTGAGATTGCTGGCCAGCGGAAAACTAATCGCCTAAAAGACTCGGAAAGAAACTAGAGAAGGACTAGTTGAAAACAAACGGGGGAGCAGCAGGGGGCCCGAAGTGGAGCGCCCGAGAGCGAATTGCGGACGTAGAACGAAGAACGAACGGAGCGAGATCAGCCACGGGAGAAAAGTTTAAAGAGGTGTTTTGCGGTTCTCACCAACAGGAGAGGGAGGGTGGCCGACTTCACCCGAAAAATTTGTTCGCCGTGCAAGTCAGAGAGCAAAGCACACTCAAAATGAAAACCCCGGGGGATACGGGTAAGTCAAACTGCACGACCACAAATGTTCAGTGAAATACTGATTGGCTCCACTGTGCACTAGTGTTAGAGCGTTTGTGATGATTCTGAATGACACCACATTTGACTACTAATAATGTTAACGTAATTATCCGGGGGGGGAAACTTGCTAGCTGAATATACGGACACGGTACTTCATAAAATTGAGTTATTATGTGGATGTCCATGGATTCGGGAGATGTTCGAATGACATGGCTATCTATAAGATTGTTGTAAACTATTTCGTAACTTAGTTTGCATACAATAACGTCAACGTAGCTAACGCAATATCGCTAGCTTTAGCTTTCCTCCGTGGCGTTGGTTCAGGCATATCGTTAGCCGTTTGTTAATAGCCAACGTAGTCCCAACTTTTGTTGGAAAGTCATCGAGCCTATATACGAAATCTTTCCAAAGGAAGAATTTGTTAATCAATACAACACTGTCAAGCCCCATTAAACAAAGTTTACCCTTCTGGTTCGTTTTAGTTCAACCCAAATAACAAGCACGCTAACTGATTAGCTACCGAGCTGCCTCTCTTAAAGCTGTTCGCTCAAAGTTTGTTTCAACTCTTCCCAGTTTGCCAACTAGTTTTTGTTACTTTAATCATTGTTGGAAATGTTCTTTGTTGACTTGTATTTGACATCCAGAGTAATGCGTTGGCTGGTCTCTTCTAATGTAGACTCCCTTTTAAAGTCTTGCGTGTGGATGTAAAAGTGATAGTGTAGTTTCTCCTTACGAGTTGGGTTACAATAGGTTCCACCATTTGCCTGTAGCCAAGTTGATCTTGCCAGCCATTTGGTCGGCCATACTAAGCGGACGTAGCTAGCTAGCTACTTTAGCTGTATCGTAAGCACGCTTCTTTGTATGATTTTAGACTCTTCGTCGACCTGGATACTAGTATTTGTTCTTTACAATTGTTTCGTGATTTGTTAATGTAAGTTTCTATTAAATTGTTAAACAACTCAAAAGTCACCTTAACAAGCTCTTCTGTT
Source organism: Sardina pilchardus (assembly GCF_963854185.1). Classification (NCBI taxonomy): domain Eukaryota; kingdom Metazoa; phylum Chordata; class Actinopteri; order Clupeiformes; family Clupeidae; genus Sardina; species Sardina pilchardus. The sequence goes on from NC_085017.1 coordinate 17,706,368, forward strand.
TTAGCAAAGTTGGGCCGCTAACCAAGTTGGCCAGCTAGCTCATGTTACTTTGTTCGTGTGAGTTTGTCAGAGATGTCGACTATTGTCATGGCTTTACCATTTATTTGAAAAGTGAAATAGATGGAATTGTCGCAGCCCACTCACATTAACAATTAATGTCAAGGGTAATATTTGCTTCTGTTATTATACTACGTTGTCTATCTAGTATTTACTCATTCTGTTTATTTCACTCTCTTCCGGAAGTTCTTTCCTGGCCTCTGTTGCCTTTAAATGTTGGAATGTCGCGACTTCGAGCATTCCAGTCGAACCTGAGACCTGATACATTCGTTTGGACTTTTGCTGTCGGTGGGTAGTGAAAATATTAAACGGATACTTTGTTTCAGTTGTTCAAGTCATCTACTGGGTCACGTATCGTCAGATTATGAAACTTGAAAAGAAGTCCTTTACACTCTCGGGTTCTTATGACGGGACTCACCACGCGCTCCTTTCACTACCAAATTACAGAGTCCCCTAATCTTTGTCGTGCGTCTTAAAAATAATACTCAGCCAGTGAAGTAATGTATACATCACGATATTAGCTACTTATTCCATACCCCTCCCCGTCGGCTCGCCTACATAAAATAACTTTTTAAAGCTCTGCTCTGTATGGCTACAGGTAGTAACATTGAGCGAGTCCTCTGGTGAAATTGAGTTGCAGTGGCTACTGACGGCCATTGACCTAGCACCTAGGTGTGTATGTTTGGATCAGTAGGATAACCTACTACAGTCTACAGATACACCCAGAAAGTGATTAGTCAGCATGTAAAACATGTAATTGGCAAAATATTACTTTTCATGTGGGCCTACTCTCAGGAAGTGTTGAGCAATGTTAATATACCTGGCTGTTTTAGTGCATTCTGTTAAGTCCCCCAGTGCTTATTTTGCAATTTCAAACAGAAAGGTCGGTTTGCTACACGGAAGCCAAAGGAAGGTTGGTAAAATGAGCTGGATGATTCAGTTGTACATCATGCTTGGCCTCAGGGCTCAAAAGCCAGCCCCTCAAACAAAATCCTGTGAGCGCAGGAATCCTGAGATCCTCCGCTTCCCCGCGCACTCACATTGATAGCAGACTGGTTTTGTGGCCGCAAGGTAATCTCCAGTCAAGTGTTAAAACCAGCCATTTTACCTGGCTCTCACGTTACACAGGAATACTCCTCCGAACTCTGAACAGGATTATTGTTTAAAAAGAGCCGGGGCTGACCTAGCTTCAGGGCAGCTGCCCTTACTCAGACAACAGTGCAATGGCTCAGATTAAATTGAAGAATGATCAACTACGTTTAGCATACATGACCAAGGGTTTGTCACGTAAAATAAACATGTGCTCTTTATCCAGTGTGAAAAATGAAAACTCCAACCCTACAGGCAACCATCAAAAAAAAAAAAAAAAAAAAAAAACTGGAGGTTGCTCCTGTCATTTCCCTCCTCCATCCTCTTTTTGTTAATATCTGTCCGTACCACCTCCTCCGCACCCACCCACTCTCCCCACCTCCTCCTCCACCACCACCACCACCACCACCCTGTGTGCTTGGGCCCCAGCTACTTTTTTCCACTCTCCTCCTGACTCATTAGATAAACACGCTGCCACATGTGAGGCGGCACATCTGGAACAGGGCACTCTGTTGTCCTTTCCAGCCTCGCGGTGTGGCGTGGCGAGGCGAGCCAGCGGCAGCTACAGCAGCGGCAGGCACAGCAGCAGCAGCAGCAGCAGCCCCGCACGGGCAAGCCGCCAGCACAGCTTAGCAGCAGCAGACCACGAACACCACTGAGCCAGGGCGGGGGCCCTGGCCTGTCGTGTGTGTGTGTGTGTGTGTGTGTGTAGGCAGGCAGGCTTCACCCTGCGGCATCTGCAGGTACTTTCTCACTAAGAAGAAGGACGGTAGAGGGAAAAGATCCTGAGACATACAATAGTTTTTGTCCCTGCCATTTTGAATTTCCTGTCTGTATGAGTGTGAGCTTCTTGTCTTCCAGTAGGGTCTGCAGGTGGCCTACTTTTTCAGTTTGGAGGAAAGATGAGAGGTAGAAGGGTTTCTTGAGGCGCAAAGGTTCCTAGTTTTTCCATGCAGACATTCAACTTCCTTTTGGAATGAAACGGACCCGTACTCTCGTAAAGCCTCAACAACTTTCATCTGCCCTCTCTGACCCATACGATACAAGATGATGAGGGCCAAGCAGGCCATTCCCTGGAAATGGTGTAGACTAGAGAATCACCAGCCAGCACTGCCCTATCTGTTGGGCAAACAAAGCCATGCATGTATCATCATATGCTTGTCTGGGTGTTTCTGTGCCGCTGATATGCTTACACACCACCACCAAATTGATTAATCAAACATCCATTAGGGCTGCTATCTTTCTGCGATTTATAAAGCTTAAGTAGTGTGTTTTTTTTAAAGGCTGGGTATGTTGGTCAGTGGTCAATGTGTTTATGGACATTTTGACACCGGATGCAGCCTTGCATAATTCTGCCAGAGGTCAGCTACTTACTGGTCTTGTCTCAGAAGAGAGAGCAAAGATCTGAGTGACAGTCAACATTCCAAGATAGGTATGGTTTGAGCAGTGTTGGTATGAGGGCCTAGATGCGGAGGAGTGTCCCTCACCAAGTCCTTAATGTTGTTTACGTCTAACAGCACCCCAAAGGAGTCCCATGTCTGTGTTTGTGTGTGTGTGTTTGAGCCCGGTGAAACCTTTTAAAGAAAGCGTTGCCGTTTTCCACAGGTCAGCCCAGGCCTCAGGGCTTTTTTGGGTTTTGGCGTTGAGCCGGCCTCTCAGAGACATGGGGCCTTCCTGCGCCTGGCACACAACCTGCGTACATGTGTGTTTGTGTGTTCAGCAGCCATGTCTGCTGTGTTCAGGCCACAGGTTTTGGTGGGAACTCTGAGGTTTCGTTTAGACTTCGTCTGTCAATGCCCGCCTTGGGTGTCTGTGGCTTTTGGCTTTTCCTTTTGGTGTGTGTGTGTTAGAGACTATGTGTGTATACTTGTATGTCTGTGTGTGTGTGTGTATGTGTGTGTGTGTGTGGTCATGCTCGTAGTGGAGCAGACCTCAGACATGTTTCTGTTTGGGTGGGGCTTTTTGAGAAGTGCTTGTGTGTTTGTATGTGTCAGTGTGCACATATTCCCTTGAGCCCGTTTGACCAGACATTAAATTGTGGAAAAGATGTTGTCATTTATGAACATCCTAACACACACAGCATAGTTAACATGTGGTGCATTATAAATGAACCAAGAGAGGTCTTTTTTGTTGTTGTTAAATGACCACTAGCCCGTACGCTATATGTGGAATCCCTATTCTCACAGTCCAATAAACCACTCTTTTCCTCCTCTTCTCTCTTATCCTCTTTCCCTACTACCTGTGTTTTCTTTGTGTGCTGCTATAGGTCAGAGCTTAGTTAAGGTAATGGCCCCATGGCGGTTGTGTTGTCAACAAAACAGCCAGTCAACACGCTCTGAGATCTGTCTGATGCGTGAGCAGAGCGGTAGAGACTTCAATCTAGAATACGCCACTAATGAAGGCTGAATTTATATAGGCTGTGTGTTGCACACAAACACACGTCCTTGCAAGTGTGCACACACAAACAGTTAGACTTTATTAAAGCATCCAGACCCCCCACGTTCCACTTTAATGGCTGGTGTCTGTGTTGCATTACACATATACGCACACTCACAAGCGTAGGCAGACGATTGTTGCACACACTTTCTCTCCCTCTCTCTCTCTCTCGCTCTCCCTTCCTCCCTCTCTCTCTCTCTCTCTCTCCCTCTCTTTCCTTCTCTCTCGGGTTGCCATCTTTGTGGTGACGCCACCGTGACTCGCTCCCTCTTTATTTTTAATGCAGCCAATTTATTTTAGCAGGCGGATCTAGTGTTAACGCAGCAGGCTTTGGCCTCCCATGCACACTCGGCCCCAGAAAGGAGAAGTGTGTGTGTGTGGGAGAAAGAGGGAGAGAGAGGGTAAGAGACAGACAGACAGGCAGTTAGGCAGATGAGGAGTAGTCATCTTAGCTGGATGTGTGTGCTTGGGGGGAGTAAACCCCTGCTCTTCTGGTTGTGTGTTGGGAGTGTGTGAGTGTTGTAGGGAGAGGAGCAAGTTCTACAAGTTGTGTAATCTGTGCGAAGCAGAGGGGTGAGCCAGATTTCTCCGTTGTGTGACACTAGTGTGGTGTTTACTGTGTGTGTGTCTCATGCTCATGTCAGATCGATCTTCGCAACATGTCTCTTCACATATCTGACCCGGTGCAACTTCCAAGATTGACACAGAGTGACTGGTCTACACAGGCAAGCGTGGAAGAGGGGTGAGGAGGAGTTTGAGCTTTTCAAAAAGCCCAGTTAACGTTGATTGACAGCTGGCAGCCCCTTTGCAGTCTCTCTCCCACGCTAGTACCCCCCCCCCCACACACACACACAGACACACACACACATACACACACATATGCACACACACACACACACACACACACATATGCACACACACACACACACACACCCTAGATTCCCTGTTCTGGGTCTTTGGCACTAAGTGCAGAGCTGTGCTGCGAAGGCTCCTGATACACTGTCTCTCTGGGAGTCGGGCCCTCGTAAATCAGCCGAATGAGAGTGTGTGTATAAGTATGCGTGCATGCTTGTGTGTGTGTGTGTGTGTGTGTGTGTGTGTGTGTGTGTGTGTGTTTGTGGTGTGCGGGGGCGTCTCATCCCAAACTCTTGCTTCTGAAGGCGCTGTGGTGGAACCCGCCGTTTGCCGAAGAGGCAGCGCTCTTACACAAACGCCCCACCACAGCTGGAGCCGCCCAGGCGACCCAAGACTGTGTGTGTGTGTGTGTGTGTGTATACAAATGTGTGTGTGCGCGCCAATGTCTGGAGGAAAATGAAAGTGAAGACCAGTCTGGTGCTCTAACCACAACACAGAACTCGAAAAGAGTTAGCCCGTTGGCTTTTTTCTTTCTCACCCTTTCTCTCGTTTTCTCTCTTTCCTTCTCTCCCTCTCATCTGTCTTTTTTCCATTTGGGTTCTCCACCTCCCTTTCATGTGCTTAGCTATCTGTTTTTCCTGATCCCCCTCTTTCTCATGAACTTTTTTTTCTCACACTTACTTAATCATTTCTTTCTCCCACTCGTATTTCCATCTCCCACTCTCTTTCCTTGCTCGCTCTCTCTCTCTCTCTCTCTCTCTCTCTCTCTCTCTCCCTCTCTCTCGTTTTCCCTCTCGCTCTCCTTCCCTCCCTCCCTCTCTCCCCCTGGTTTTTCTCTGTGTCTCTGGTCTCGACAACACTTAAAAGCAAACTGAGTCCCGTTGAAAAGTGAGGCAGATTGAGAGATAGAGCACAAATGTAAACGACTGTGAATGACCGGGACCTGAACTGAATAAGCTGGAAAAGACCAGCCATACCTACAAGACCACCTGTGGGGCAAATGTAGACAGGAACAACTTAACCCCCCCCCCCCCCCCCCCCCCCCACACACACACACACACACTCCACACACACACACACACACACACATTCGTATGCTTACAGAGGTATACTCACCAGCCATTCAAACAGCTTGGCACTTGCATAATGCTCACTTGCTCACACAGTCATATTCATTAGGATAACATGCACGCACATGCGCGGGTACTGTCATCTTACACAAACTTTTACACACCCTGGCCTTTCACCCAGCCACTCGTTCTGCTGCAGAGACAAATGTCCAGAGCCCAGACAAGCGTCTCTCTGCTGCCCTGAGGGCTGATGGTCCCGTCTGCGGGCGGGTGTGTGTGTATGTGTGTGTGTGTGTGTGGGGGAGGGGACACGGCACGGCACGGCGCTGTCTACACTCTCCCAACACCCCACCCCCATGGCCACCCCCAGCCCTGACACAATCACTCCCCACTGCTGAGAGGGTGACCCTCATTACCATCTATCCCAATACAAGGGGTGGGGGAAGCTGCTGCCATTATTGAATACCAATACCCCCTAGTTGTTTGTGAAATCAAACGATGAATGGCTCTTCGTCTCTCTCGGGATAAGGACTGCGTGATCTCTGTACTGTCAATGATGCACCCATTATCACTGTGGAGTGAAGAGGCACGGCTAAATAGTTTGATGGCACAAAGAAGTACAACTCTGGGCCCTTAAGCTTCAAACACACTAGGAACAAAAAAAACTCTAAACACCATGGCTGGTAGAGGCCATTTTCCCCAGTCTCAGGGAAAAAAACAAAAAAACTTTTGCTTATTCTACGGCTACTGAGGGTGCAGGCAGACAATAGTGAAACTTTACAACCAGGGTCTGGTCTGGGTCATTTCCCAATGTCATCCCATTTCTGTCTTCCCTATTGGCTTCCTGTGGGTCTCTTCACTGTCAAAAGACAAAAATGAAAAATAAAAATTAAAGATAGGCACACACACAAAACACACAACTTTGAATATGACTAGTATCAACTCATTCGAATGTCACTCGGCAACCATAGGATGACATCAAAATGTGCAGTGGTCTCTTAATTTATTCAAGAGCTCTCTCTCTCTATATATGTATATTAACTTTTTTACGTCAGGTTCAACCATTCAGCAAAATGTGTTATTTACCATTGCCTTTCCTCTTAGGAAGTCTTGGGGGAGAGAGAAAGAGAGAGCAAGTGAGTAGGAAGTGGGTGAAAAGTTCATGCTAGTTGGACCCGTTTTGCAGATAAGCTTGATCAAAGCCCTGCCACCCGATAAGATATTAAGAGTTCAGCCACCCGCAGATAGGCTGAGACGTCACCGGCACTTCCCCTGCCTCAGCTGGATCGGAGGACTTTTGCCTCTCTTCCAGGAAAAAGAGGTTTCCACCTGTGATTATCTAAGGGCGGCCATTTTGACGCTCAATCTGCGCTCGCTTGCTCAGAAGCCTAGGGGAACTTTTAAAAAGCTCGATAAGCTTTGATCTATTGCCTCTTAAATCTCGGGCCAGATATACCTCCGGAGAATTTTGTCCACCTTTTTCACCCCTTCCACCCTGCCCCCGCTCTTCCACTGCTGACCAGTAGAAGAGCCGCTCTTCACTCTTGTTGCTTTACTGAGCTCTGCTCTGCTCACCTACATTCTCTGAGCCTTGGGGGCAGGAAAAGCCCCGTGGGTGGCAGCCGTAGGCCTGTAGGGGCCTGTTCACACTTTCAGCATGCCTGCAGGGGCTTGTTCACTCCCTCCAAACTGACTTTTGGGGCCTGTTTGCTCTCTCTGGGCTACTGCCTGTTGCTCACTCCGTACCTCTCAGAGGCCTCTGCACTCGTTTGGTCTTTGTTTTATTAAGAGTGACCATTGTTTAAAAAATGACTGAGAGGATTGACTCATGCCTGATTGCTCAGGTGAGTGGAATCTGTAGAATCTCCCACGGGTTGACCCTGGTAGACAAACATGTGAGGAATTCTAAGCTCGGTAGACTCTAATTGGTCTCTTTTTTTACGATAGAAGACCGTTCTCAAGGGTCAGTCCTCCTCTGTAGGTTCCTTTTGTGACTTGGTGTGTGTGGTTGCCTTGTTTTGACTTAAACTCTGGAGACTACTGGAGCCTAGGGCAACAGGCGGGAGAGAGGTCTGCTGCCATGGCCCGGCTGACCCCAGGAGGCTGCGTTTGGGTTCTGGCCGGCTGCTCTCCGCTCCCTCCCTGCCCTCCCCGCAGCAGCAGCAGCAGAAGCCGAGGAGTTGGCTGCCCACCCATAGCGCAGTGCCTCCGCCTCGCTGGCCGTCCATCCGTGACTGCCCTAATCACAGGCCTAGACTGTGGAACAGCCCTGCCTTGTGTCTGATTTCTGTCTGGCCGGAGTTGGCGAGCTCGACGCTCGCCGCTCGCCTGGCCTGGCCTGGCCTGGCCTGCCATGCCCCCTTTCTCTCTCTCTCTCTCCTCTTTATTCTCTCCTGGTCCACTATTTCTTTCTCTCTCGTGCTCTGTCAGGAGAGGCCATGGATGTGACCATATCTTGGCGTCATGCATGACACACACACACACACACACACACACACTCACTCGCCAGCTTCTACTGGTGCAGTGTTACCACCATGATAGAGTTTGGATGTCACAATGACCTAGAGCTATATGGGTTAGGCACACTCCCACACACACACACACACACACACACACACATACACACACACACAAGCACGCATAGCCTACATACACATTCTCATTCGATCATCCCTGGCCTGCTTCAGTCCTTGTGTGGAATGGTGCCCAGACACCTGTCCAGTCCGCTGTTACAGTAGAAGAGTCTTAGATCATTGTTTTGCTGGCGGGGGTGCTTTGTCTAACAGGAGCTATTTTGGCTAGCCTTTCACAGCTCTAACACTCCAGTATGCCTGACTGGAAGTCTGTGGCCCTGAGAAAACACACACACACACACACACACACACACACACACACACACACACACACACACACACACACACACACGCTCTCTCTGTCTCTCGCTCGCTCGCTCGCTCGCTCTCTCTCTCTCTCTCTCTCTCTCTCTCTCTCACGCTCTTTCTCTCTTCTGTTCTGTTCTTTGGTTTCCTTTAGACTTTTACACTATTCATAACTCGGGGATAAATCCCTCTCATGTGTCAACGGATATTTTAGTGTGCCGCTCCACAGAAGCCATTTGCCTTAGAACCTACCTAACATGCATTGTACACTGCTGTGAAGTGTGCTGAATTACCCTCCCCACTTTACACTGATGGAAGTTGGCAGTGGAGATAGGACAGATGTTTGTTTTTTTATTATTATTATTTTTTGTTTTTATTTACCACACATGCTCAATGGTGTGCGAATGTATGTGCTGTATTAGACGTATTATAACTTAATGCACACTTGGTCATACTTTGTGAAGACCTGAATGTGGTACATGTACAAACTTGTTATTGGTGAGTTGAACTGTGTGTGTGTGTGTGTGTGTGTGTTATGTAAGCGTGATGTGTGGTATCATGTGAGGCCTGGCACTGTGCACCTGCAGATGACTCGTGTTCTTTTGATGTGCTCCTCTCAACCTGGTTGTTTCTCCTCTTTCTTTCTCTCTCTCTCTCTCTCTCCGTCTGTCGACTTCTCTCTACTTCTCTTTTTTTTCTGCTAGTCTCTCATGCTCAATGCACCATTCTTCCTGCCTCCGCCTTCTTTCAGTCTTACTCGTTGTTTCCTCTTCTACCTTTTCCTTTCTTGTGGTGTTCTGCATCTTTTACTCTCTCGCTCTTTCTGTGTCTCTTTTTTTTCACTCTCTTTCTCTGTTCTGTCTTCTGTTCCGTCGCGAGCGCGGCTGCGTAAGCCACACTGCTGGTGTGAGGCTAGAGTGGTGTATCGTACAGAGGATGTCACGTTTCCTGTACTCGAGGTGAAATGCGGCTTCTTCCCCCGTGCTAGGATGCTCTTGGCCATTCCTCCATGGGGCGCAGGGTTTTCGAGTATTCTTTCTTTCAACCGCCTCCAACGGCTTAGCCGAATTCTAATGCCGGGGGTCCAGCATTGTGTGTGTGTGTGTGTTTGTGTCTAAGAAGGGCCACCATCGTCTCACTGGCCGGTTACCCTAGGTTACGAGTTGGGCCTCATTCTGGGTCCAGCCGTTGGAAGCTGTGTGCCAGAAGCGTGTGTGTGTGAGAGTGAGAGAGACACACACAAACACACACTCACACACACACACACACACACACACACACACACACACACACACACACACACTCTCACACACAGAGAAGCTTTTTGGAATGTCCTGGTCTCAGTGTGATTGTGGTTAACGTGATTTGGTGGCACTGAGAACAGATTTTGAAAATCCATCTCTTCTCCTCTATTTTACACGTCTCCTGCTACGTGTGGGCACAGTGGCGGTGTGTGCTTAGAACTTTTGCACACAAAGCACGAACAAAACACACCTAATCTCACTTTTTTGTTGTTGTTGTTGGATGAGCACACACACAAACACACACCTACACAAACACCTTTCAGTTAAGCCTACATCACACACAAAATATACAGTTTGTCCTTTTCTCTCTGTCCCTCTTTACACTCTCTCTCTTTCTCTCTATTTTACACACACACACACACACACTACATACACACGCACACACACACAACCAAACAAACACATGCAGAGTATTAGTCATTCCTCCCCCACACATCCACTCTTTTTACCTTTTCCCTGCCGCCACCCTCATTAGCAGATGGAGGCCGACCTTTTCCTCGGCCTAAATATAGCGCCGCAGAAGAATGAGAGGAAGGGAGGGAGAGATGGAGGGACCGCACAGAACCAGAGGGGGAATGAGTCTGGGGGGCTATTATAACACCCCCCTACGCCCACTCCCCCCCCCCCCCCCCCCCCCCACACACACACACACTCTCACCCCAACCGCCAACACACACATGTAGACACACACACATGCACAATGGTCCCCTACTTCTTTTTTTTCTGTTCATATCCACTCCAAACAGACGCACAGACCGACGTCACTGAGTGTCTATAAAAGGCCCTTTACAGCAGCCTGTAATCACAAGCAGAGCGGCCGGGGGAAACGGCCTGTTTTTCACACGTTCCAACAGGTGCTTTTTCTAATGGCGTCTCCTGCTGATTCTGATCAGAGCCAGTGTACTCACACACACACACACACACACACACACACACACACACACACACACACACACACACACACGGACACACGGACAACATTACACTTCACACACATTAGACGTGTCGTGTACCCACCACAGCAATTCATACATGTTGATGCAGGCATAGACAAACACACACACACACACACACACAGACACAAACAAGATTGCAAAGCACTCCAGTCCACACATACACCCACTCCAAACTCACACACTTGGGAAAAAAGTGATCCGGATCAAAAAGCCGACCAAATAGATGCAATGTACCCTAGTGTATGTTCTTGAAGTCAGACATTGTCTCTCTTTCTCTCTCTCACTCACCACACACATACACACACACACACAAGGGTCTTTTTCATTCCTTACTGTTGTAGTCATTTCAGCTGGCTCAGCAGCTAAAGTACTCTTGTGTGTGTGTGTGAGTGTGTTTGTGTGTAAAAGAGTGTGTTGGAGGGGATTGTGTGTGTGTGTAGGTTGCCTTTGCGCATTTGTTTTCATCTCTGTTGGTGTGCTTGCGTGCGTCTGCGTGTCTCTCTCTCTCTGTGTGTGGGGGGTTTCTGGATGTGCGTGTGGCGTGTTCTGAATGTGTTTGTGCTTGCTTGTGTGTGGGATTACGTCTGTGTGCGTAATGTGTGGGGGGGGGTGGGGGGGGGATTTGATCACTTTGATACTAATACTCTTTAGATCAGTCAATCAGTCAGCCAGTCTCTGTTCCCTGCCAATACTACCTACGGGCAAGATTTCTAGACTGTGCGATGTTATGATAAGGTGTTTATGCACGCAGCATTTTCTCTTCACACCCATGTGTATACGTGTGTGTGTGTGTGTGTGTGCGCAATCCTCACTTGGCTGTGCTGGAGTCTATGTTTGGATATGTTGTCTCTCTCAGGTGGTTTCTGTCTCCAGCAGCTACAACATGCGTCCCAGCGGTGCACCCAGGCCACATGTGTGCCCAAGTTGTTGTTCTGTGTGCATGCGTGCATATGTGTGTGTGTGTGTGCAGTGGGGGGAGAGAGATAGTGTGTGTGTGTGTTTGAGTGAGAGAAAAACATTGCTGAATCCAAAGTGAGTTTGGTCATGTAAAGAGATTGAAAGTGCGTGTGAGTGAGAGAGGAAGAGAGGAAACTGTGTTTTGGTGTGGTAGGAGTGTAAGTGGCGCTGAATAGCTGGGGCAGGAAAGCCCTGTGTGTGTGTGTGTGTGTGTGTGTCTGGTCGTCGGGTCGGCCGGCGTCAGCTCCAGCATGTGTGTTGTGCAGCAGACGCAGTGCAGACGCCACACTCATGTCTGATACACCACTGCTGACAGGAGTCTGGCCTGGCTTCAACTCTGTTGTGTGTGTGTGTGTGTGTGTGTGTGTGTGTGTGTGTGAGCGAGGGGGGGTGAGAGAGAGACACACAAGCACAGAGAGAGCAAAAGAGTGTGAGCGAGATGTCCCTATGATGAAAACCTTCAGGGTTTCTAACTAGTAGGATGGAATTGTTTTTTGTTTTTGTTAGTTTGGGAAGATTTTTCTTTTTTTTCTTTTTTAATTCTCTCCCTCCTACCACCACCCCTCCCATCCTCTTTGTCTTGTGTTTTGGACTTGGCCGTTTAAGTTGGACTTGTCCTTGTGTCGTTTTCATTCTATAATCTTTCGTTGAGGCCATTTTCTGTTCCGTTACACGTCTTTGCTGTGTATTTTTAGTGCTCAAAGTGTCTTGTTGCTAGGTGATTGTGGGAGAGGGAGAAAGATGGGTAGAAAAGGATGGAAGCAGAGGGAGAGAGAGAAAGAGAGAGAGAGAGAGAGAGGGAGAGAGTGAGTGAGTTACTGAGGGTACGGCGCGCTCCTTGTGAAAGCTGAATGACAAACACGCTCACGCGCTCGACATGAGTCAGCACTTACGCACACACTCAGCGGGCGCGACAGCTTTTGCGCTCGCTGTGTGTGTGTGTGTGTGTGTGTGTGTGTGTGTGTGTGTGCACGCGTGTGTGTGTACGAGTGTCTTCTCACGTTGCCTTACCTGCTGAGGTTTTTGCGCAGCTTGACGTGTTTGTCAACCACTCTCTCTCTCACACCGGCCACAAGTTTGGTGTGTATGAGTGCTTAATGGATGCTGGTTTCCTCGGTGTGTGTGTGTGTCAGTCAAGCATGCAGTTAATTACATCAGCTCGTTAGCCTGTGCGTCCTGATTAGCTGCCTGGCGGGGTAGGAGCCTGAGGCGGCCGGTGGGTTGCAGGCCCGGTTGGTATGGAGCAGACGGAGGTGAAGCTACTGCTGCCGCACTCAGACCCACGTAACATCTGAGCACGCTCACGTATCTCTCTCTCTCTCTCTCTCTCTCTCTCTCTCTCTCTCTCTCTCTCTCCATCCCTCTCTCCTTCCCTCCCTCCTTCTCTCGCTCACTCCTTCGCTCCCGCGCAGTCCGCCTGACGTGCGGCTGATGCAAGCCTGGCCTAAGCGGTCCCCATGGCAACCCCTATACGCCCAAACAGAGCAGTCACGAAGGTGTGTGTTCGCGTGTGTCCGTATGTGTGCGGCAGCGCTCGTATGTGTGTGTGTGTGTTTAGCCCGAGCGCCGAACAAAGACGCACGCATCGGTCCGCCAACACGCAGACAAACACACACGCCTCTCTCTCTCTCTCTCTCCTCTGCCTCTCCTGGCTATATCCTGCTGTGGGACAAATAAACTCCACCTTAGTGTTTGACCTGTTGCCCACGCTCTGGGCCTCCTTATCGTCTAGGGTGGCGTTCACACTCCTTGAATCAACCACAGGCATTCCGAGCCAGTAACCAAGTCTAGATATTAATATCAAGGGCCAGATTGGCCGAACAGCTTCACAGGCCCCCCCCCCCTCATCTTGCCGACCCCCCCTCTCGGCACACGTCGGTTTAGGTGGTAGTGACATCTGTGCCGTTCATTTTCGGAGTGACTCAGCCCTCCTCCCCACCGAGAGAGGAAGATGGTGTGAGAGATGAATAAGAATGTCGAACGAGTGCGAGTCAGAGCGCCCGCGTGCGCGGTGGTGGTGGTGGAAGTGAAAGATTGAAAGGAAAAGAGGTAGATGGAGAAGGAAGCGGGCGGTGGAAAGAGGTTTTTAAAACGAAAGTGAGTGGTTGAGAGGAAGAGCGAGTGACTCGAGGGGACCATTGATTGATGGTGCAGAAATAAAAGGGGAAGAGAGTGATTCAGTTGACAGGAGATTGACAGAAATTGAAAGAGAGAAGTAGAGTGAGAGCAAAAGGAACAAAAAAAAAAAAACCCATCGAGGGCACAGTCCTGGAGAGCGAAATTGAGAGAAAGAAGGAAAAAGAGAGGGTGAGAAAATAGGACAGATATCCTGGAGTGATTAGTTACACATCTGGTTCCAATGAGGAGGCTGCTTTTGTGTGTGGGGTGGGTGGGGTGGGTGGGGTGTGGGGGGGGGTGGGGTGGGTGGGGTGTGGGGGGGGGGGCAGCAAGCGATGAAGCCCTCAGTCTGTCGGGTGCCATGTAGGCTGGCCTTCTGCTGATGCTGTGTGTTGAGTCTAAGACATGAAGGCATGGAAACACGCATACACACACACACACTCACTTTGTCATTGCCTCTTTGATTCAGCTACTTCACATACCAAACCACACACATACACACACAATCACACAGACGCACACATTGCCTGTTTTTCTCAGAGTGAATGTATGTGTGGGGGTGGGTGTTCATTTTTATTTTGACTGGAGCCTCAAGGTTAAAGAACTTGATGCAGTAATACCCTCCAACACATGCCAGTAACACTGGTCTCAGAAACTGCAACACGCCAAGAGGACTAAGACACACACACACACACACACACACACACACACACACACACACACCACAGAACTGCCCTCAATGTTTCCATCACACACACAGACACACTGCCAGTAAAGCCCGTTGTATCACTCCAACATTTGGATGGGATTAGTATAACGATGAGGGCTCATTATAGGAAAAAAGACTACACTGTTTGCCCTCTATTTCATTATGAACAATTAACATTTTGCTCGAATTCATTCACGCAGATTGTTACGACCGGAATAAAGTGAACACAGCACAGCATCTCTTTAACATCCCCCAGCATTTTGCATTTGAGAATGTACCGTACCAAATAAATTTGTCTTCATTTGCTTATTCTCAGAGCGTGATTTTGTTTTAGTTTTCGTTTTTTTATTTTCCACACGTGCCTCATACTATTTCAAGTTAATAACCTCCATGGGGCTTCCCCTACCCCCCTCTCCTCTCTTCTTTCCTCTCTCCCCAGGGTTCGCTTTCCCAGACTGGGCCTACAAACCGGAGTCGAGCCCCGGCTCACGCCAGATCCAGCTATGGCACTTCATCCTGGAGCTGCTGCGCAAGGAGGAGTACAACGACGTGATCGCCTGGCAGGGCGACTACGGCGAGTTCGTCATCAAGGACCCCGACGAGGTGGCGCGCCTGTGGGGCGCCCGGAAGTGCAAGCCGCAGATGAACTACGACAAACTCAGCCGTGCCCTCAGGTGAGTGTGTGTGTGTGTGTGTGCGCGTACCAGCCCGCACATGTGTGTTTTTTTACTTACAACTACAACTTATCCTAGGTGTATGTGTGTTTACTTAGAAGGAGAACTTAAAAAGTAGGTGGTTGTGTCATGTACCTTCTTGTTTGTGTACCCTCAGGTGAGGGAGGGAACGAACTTGTGTGTGTTTGTGTTTGTGATTACTCCACACAAAAAAATGGATATCAGAGAGTGTTTTGAGCTTTCTTGTGTGTGTGAGTGTGTGTGTGTGTGTGTGTGTGTGTGTGTGTGTGTGTCTGTGTCATCACATCTCTCTCGTTTCTCTGTCTGTATGTCCTGTTGACAGGCAGTGGCTAGATGTGTGTATGTCCTGCTCCTTCAGTGCTACAAGGTGTTCTGCTCTCTGTCAGTCCATCCTTCTCTTTTTTTCATCTCTCTCTATCTCCCCGTCTCCCATTCATGTTCTGTCACTCTTCATCGACAGCAATCATTCATGTTTTTTTTTTCTTTTCTACTTCCTGTTGTCGTTTGTGCGTGCGTGAGATGTGACCCGTTGGTTGTCTCATGTCAGAAGAACCAACCCCGCTCCGCGTCGGCAGCGATGCCAGGAGCCAGTTGCCATGGCAGCGGCCGACACAAAACACTTCAACTCGCTGAACTCGGCGCTGCGCGGTGTCTCATAAAGAGGCGGCCCACTCAGCACTCACATAAGCGCGCGCGCGCGCACGGCCGCCGCATCACAGCCAAATGCGCTCTGGGAGAAAAAAAAAACCATCCACTCCCACTGCACACAAGGAGAGGAACACGGCAGTTACACACTCACAGAAGAAAGCACACAATTGCACACAATATAACAATATAGAGTCACACACACACACTTCATTTTTTCCAGGAAGCCCCTATAGCCCACCCAGGGACAGCACCCACCCACAGTAAGTAAAGTACCTTTGGAGTACTTAAAGGAAGTGAGCAACAGAACTTGGAAGAACAGGAAGAGGGGAGATATTGTTCAGCCCCATTCCCACTACATATATGAAATGAGCGCTAGTTGAAGGTAATCGTGGTCCTGTGACTCAACTCGTGTATTGACCACTGGTGCAAGGCGCTGACACCAAATTCTAGGGTTAGATTCCTAGGGCAACGGCACAAGCTACTGATGAAAATGTCTATCTAAGTAATTAAGGGATAATGTATTGTCCGCTGGTCATTATCAGAAAATATGTTCCGCCCTGAAAGGACTTATTTTCCAATAATGACCAGCCGATGATGCATTATTTTCTTTCTATTATATGGCCATTTGCCAAAATGAGAGAAGAAATTGTTACCGGTACTGTTTTGTGGCTTCTGCCAAAAAAACAAGAAGTCAGCCATAAATAGAACCTTTGAAAAGAAAAGTTTCAGATGCTGCATAGAATCGTATTACTCGTTGACTTTCAATGAAGTTCAATTAGGAGGTGAACAAACTATTCGCGGAATGATATGAAGGATTTGAATCCGAAGCACAAAGCTTGTTGCCATTGCGGTGCAGCAGTGATTTTTTTTTTTCAATGTTTTACAGCAGTCATTATACAGCATTATCAGACCTTGGGACGTCGGGAAGGTCTTTTCACATTAATGGAACTTTCGGCAGCATTCTGTAGAGCCGAATTATAAAGAAAATGAGTAGCGCTTTTCGCAGACAGGAGTCCCATCATGCTTTGCAAGGAATAAATACAAATGTACAGCACACGATGCACAGTGAAAAGGGCAACAAGAACACAAGGCACAAAAGAGGCAGCACAGACAAACACATCTATTGTAAATCACTTTGAATAAAACTAGAAAAAACGCTAATTAAATAAATGTAAATGTGAAAGTAAGGGATGTGTGTTTGTGTGTTTGTGTGTCTGTCTGTCTGTCTGTCTGTCTGTCTGTCTCTGTCTGTCTGTGTATCTGTCTTTGTGTGTGTGTAGATAGATAGATAGATAGATAGATAGATAGATAGATGGATAGATACTTTATTGATCCCCAAGGGGAAATTAGCGGGGAGTAAGAGATTGGGGGAAAAGAGAGATGCGTGGTGAACTCTGACGGAAGAGAAGAGCGTCTGGAGCGCATGCGGGGCGATGGGAGTGCGGGAGGCCAAAAGACTGTGGGGGGAGAACAGAGACATAAAGGGGGAGATGAGGGATATTAAAAACGAAAAGCGAGTGATTGAGAGAGGCATGTAACGAAAGAGGGAGAACGGGGGGGGGGGCTCGTGATCAATCATGTGGGGGTGCAGTTCAGATGGGGAGCAGACTGCGCTTTCATCTGATGACTTCTGCAGGCACTCGTCCCTCTGCTCTGCACGTGTGTGGGGGCTCCATCTCTCTCTTTCTTCTTTCTTTCTTTCTTTCTCTTTCTGTCCTCTCATTCTTTTTTTCTTTTGTCTGTGTGTGTGTGTGTGTGTGTGTGTGTGTGTGTGAGAGAGAGTAGTTATGAGTTGGAGGTTATATTGGGTGAGCAGTCAAATTTCCATGTCTATTGCTTATTACACACACACACACACAAACCCACACACTCAGACACTCTCACACACTCTCACACAGTCACACACAGACACTCACCTACTCTCTACCCTGACCCTATAGACTAGACATGTCTACTTTCAGTTCCTCATGCATAGATTTTAAGTTAAGTAATACTTAGAACAGTTTCAATCTCTCTCACACACATACACACACACAAACAACACATACTCACACTGCTTGACAAGAGGCAAACATGTTCCCTCCAGACTTTTCTAAACAAGTCCGTCTCATCCTTCTTTTATTTAGTAGCTAATCTGCAGTGCAGGTGTGTGTGCTCGGTGTGTGGCACCCGGCCCTATACGGGTGGAATTATGATGGTCCCAACTAGGAAGTGAGCCACCTGGCAGTAGTTGTTATATACACACACACACACACACACACACGCACACACGCACAGACGCACACATGGGCGAAAGTCACAGACATGCTTAAGAGATCTCTCTGATCCTTTTGATGTGAGTTCAAATGGTCTTCAAAGAGCTGCTTTTTGTGTGCCTCAGCATGTTTGACCCGCTGTGTGTGTGCGTGTGCGTGTGTGCGCGCCCCCACGCTCACACGTCATGCAAGTGTATACGTGTGTGTGTGGGAATGTGTACCCATGAAAGAGAAGGCTTTGGTTGTTGTGTAGTTGGTTTTGTGTGTGTGTGTGTGTGAGTGTGTGTGTCATTCTGTAGTATGTTGTCTGTACAGGCTACCTGTATGTTGGCGTGACTTTTTGTTGATGATTTTGTGTCTGTGTCGTGTGTGTGTGTGTTATACCATTTTGTGGGTGTGTAGGTGGCACATTGGCATCTGTGTGCTCGTGTGTGTGTGTGGGAGTGTATGTGCATGAGTCTACCCTTTGTTGCTGTGTAGGTGGTGTGTTGGCGTGTCCGTGCGTGTGTGTGTGTGTGTGTGTGTGTGTGTGTGTGTTAATGTGTTTATGTGCGCCTGCGAACAGTATGTTCCTGTGGAAAAAAAAAGCCAAACGCCCTCTCCAGTCTGTGGCCGTATCAAAGCCGGTCCCTACAGCATCTTCAGCAAATGGGCAGATGACTCACCGCTCGCGGTGCATATTTAGCCAGCTTATCTGCCAGACATGCTCTCTGGTTCACACGTTTGGGGCTGACTGACTCCCCACTTGGCCTTTGAATTTTTTCACAAAACATCTCCCAGGTGGCGATCTTATGTGAAATCCCCGATCGGGGGCATCAAGATCATTAGTCGCCTAAATCCCTTGGTCAGGGTTTTTCGTAGTCTTTTTTTTCCCTCTTACATAGATAATTCAAAGGCACCTGCCTTGCCCCGGGGTCTGTGTCGCCAGTGTTCCTCGACCAAGTTGCCGCTCTGGCGGCCAGTCCTTTTGTGAATATAACGCTATCGAGTATCGGGGAGAGAGAAGAGGGGGAATCCCCTTGACACGCACTACTACCAGAAGACACTTTTTCTCCCATCACCGTAGAGCGTGTCTTTGAGCCTGGAAAAACCCTTCTCTGGTGATGGTTGATCTGGATTGGATTCCCAATCCTGCCCTGCGCTCTGTGAGTGTAACCCTGTCTCTCCCCCTCTTGTTCCTCTCTGCAGATACTACTACAATAAGAGGATCCTTCACAAGACCAAAGGGAAGCGCTTCACCTACAAGTTCAACTTCAACAAGCTGGTCCTGGTCAACTACCCCTTCATAGACATGGGCTCAGGTAGTTCAACGGTGTACCTATAAATGCTTGAACACTTCTTCAGTGCATGCTTTTTTTTTTTACAGCGCACAGAGATGTATTTCAATGAACCAGTGTGTGTGTGTGTGTGTGTGTGTGTGTGTGTGTATTTGAGATGGTTCATTTTTAGTCTGTCTGTGAGGTCATTCCTCGCTCAAAATGGAACCTCATGATCGTCTGTGTGTGTGTTTTAATGTGGTGTGTCGTATTTGGTGTTAACTGTTGCTATTTTTGGGGGGCTAATGCATGCCATAGAGGCGCTTTTTCCTAAAGAGAAGCCAAACACCAGAGCTTGGCAGCCGCCTCACGACAGCACCGCAGACTCTTGAGGGCTTATGGGAAGACGACACGTGGCTCCCGTACCCTCCTCAGAATGCCTTTCACTCCCTCCCTTCCTCTCTATCCATCTATCCACTCATCCATCTCTCTTGCTCTCTCTCTCTCTCTCTCTCTTTCTCTCTCTCTCTCTCTCTCTCTCTCTCTCTCTCTTTCTCACCCTCACCCTTTCCCTCTATCCATCGTCCATCCATCCATCCATCTATCCATCTATCTATTAATCATCTATTGCCTACTGGATTCTATTGCCCTCATTCTTTTCCCTGTCCATCACTGTCATCCCCTCCCCCCCCTCCATCGTACACTGCAATCGTTTTAAATCTCTCTCCCTCTCTCTCTCTCTCCCCCTCTCCCCCTCTCCCTCTCTCCCTCTCTCCCTCTCTCCCTCTCTCCCTCTCTCCCTCTCTCCCTCTCTCTCTCTCTCTCTCTCTCCCTCCCTCTCTCTCTCTCTCTCTCTCTCTCTCTCTCTCTCTCTCTCTCTCTCTCTCTCTCTCTCCCCCTTTCTTTCTCTCTCTCTCTAGGCAGCGGAGTCCCCCAGAGCGCCCCCCCAGTGCCGTCCGGCGTGGGCTCCCACTTCCGCTTCCCGCCCTCCACCCCCTCCGAGGTGCTCTCCCCGAGCGAGGAGCTGCGCAGCCCGGGCGTGTTCAGCGCGGTGGCCCGCCGCATGGCCCGCGGCTCGGTGAGCGACTGCAGCGACGGCACCTCCGTCACCTCCGAGCTGGAGGAGGGCATCGGCGGCGGCGGAGTCGGCGGCGGCGGCCCCGGCGACGAGCGCGGCGGCGGCCCGGGCGAGCGGGCGTTCCGCAGCCTCCACGACTCGCTGTTCCGCGTCTACGGCCCGCCGCCGGGCCGCCCGGGGCCCCCCGCACGGGCCGCCGCAGTCCCACCGCGCGCACCCCGAGAACCTCTCCCCGTTCCCGGTGTCCCCGCTCCCGGGCCCCGGGGGCCTGCTGGGGCCCACCCTGTCGCCGGCGCTGTCCATGACGCCCAGCTCCCACCTGGCCTACACGCCGTCCCCGTCGCTGTCCCCCATGCTGGGCTCCCACTTCTCCTTCAACCCGGAGGACATGAAGCGCTACCTGCAGGCGCACACGCAGAGCGTCTACAACTACCACCTGAGCCCGCGCGCCTTCCTGCACTACCCCAACATCGTCATCCCCGCAGCCGCAGCGGCCCAGCGCCAACGCCAACGCCGCCGAGTCCAAGCCGCCGCTGGCTCCGCCCTCCCACTCCCACTCCCACGCTCACGCCCACTCCCACTCCCACGCTCACCTGCCCCTGCACCACGCTCACGGGCACGGGCACGGGCCGCCGGCCGCGGCACCCCCCCCAGAGGAGCCGCGCCTCTCGCCCTTCCAGTTCAAGCTGCAGCCGCCGCCGATGGGACGCAAGCAGAGGGACGGGCCGCTGGGGAGCTCCTCCTCCTGCTCCTCCGCTGCGTCCGGCTCCGCACACCACAACTCCTCAGGGTCCCTCAGCCACTCCGCAGGCACGCCCAAAATTAAGGTGTGTATGTCTGACCGATATAAACGTCTTCTAACTTGCACTCACGTACTGTTTGTGTGTTAAGAACAATACGCCATTAATAAACTTTGAAAGGTATACCAAGAACATACTTACAGGAATGTAATACTGAATTGCAATATTATATTAAACAATGCTTGCTTCTGTGTCTATGGATTACAAGATGAGCGATGGATAGACACTTTATTGGGGAAATTCAAGAAGATGTACATATATTTATGAATGTGTGTGCCGTGATCCTCAGGTGGAGCCCATCTCTGACGTGGAGTCTGAGGAAGAGGTGGAGGTCACCGACATCAGCGAGGAGGACGAAGGTGACGTCTTCGCCCCGCCGCACCACATCCACAACGGCCTGGGCCTCGCTCTGGTCCACCAGCCCCACCATCCGCCGCAGGCCGCCACCGACAACGGCGTCGCGGCCGACGAGGACCTGGACGAGGACGTCTTCAAGACCCCGGCCGCGCCGCCCAACACCAACACCAGCACCATCGCTCTCAGCGGCCCCTCCGGCGGCCTGGCCCTGCTGGGCCTGAAGAGCGAGCCGCGCGAGGTGGGCCTCGGCCCCGCCAGCCCCGGCGGCACCCGCTGCATCCCCCTCAAGCTGCGCTTCAAGCGCCGCTGGAGCGAGGACCAGCGCCTGGAGGCCGGCAGCGACGAGGCCGACGACAAGAAGGTGCGCGCCGCCCCCGAGGAGGATGATTCCGCCTCCGCCGCCGCCGCCGGTCGCGACGAGCACCCCGAGGGCGACATGGGCGCCTTCCGGCGGGCAGAGAACGGCGAGCGCCGCAGTCCCCCCTCCCCGCTCGTCCTGCCCCCGGCGCCCGCCCAGAGGAGGGTGAGCTCCGAGCTCCAGAGGGCCACGGCCCAGCTGTCCCTGGAGAACAACGGCTGCTGATTTTGAACACACACAAGCACACACACAAACATGCATATATGAATATATATACACACACACACACACACACACACACACACACACACACACACACACACACACACACGTACATGCCTACACACTAACAAAATGCTGACACACCCTCTTAACCTCTCCCATACATGTTCATCCATACACAAAGCGTAAAACTAACAACGGACACATACACAGTTTAGACACACACACACACAACATGCATTGGCGCATGGTTTCTTAGACAGGTAAAGCAGACACACACACACAGACACACACAGACAGACAGACAGACAGAGGGAAGTGTCCCTTTTCTGATACACAAGCATACATATACTGTGTGTAGAGTTTAAAGCCTGTGCACACAAATCTTTTCAAACTATGTATATTGAAACAAAGTCCTGTTCTCAGTCACATAACCTGCAGACACTGTAAATACGACAGAACACGTATACTGACGCTCCACAGTGCCGAGGCAGACACTAAACACCGCTTTTCTCCCAATACTGACACGTCACCGAGCGGCTCAGGACAAAACTCCCTCCCTCATTGGCTCCTGGTCCCCTTTGCCCTGCCTCCTTCAGTTAAGCCGGGCCCTCCCATTGGCTTGTCCCGTGGCCCTAAAAAGACTGCCTCCTCAGCCAGTGAGGCAGCAAAAAAGCTGCCCGGCCTTGTCGTTAAGGGCCCTAGAAGAAGACTTTAATACATGCCTTCAACATCAACAAACAAGAGATTACAGAAGTGCCTGTCCCTTAGTCAAAACACACCATTATACGACCCAGAGGGAGAGGCGTGGGGGGGGGGAAGACCGTAGGAGACGCAGACGAACACGAGTTGCGTCCTAAAACCAGACTGTCTAGATACTCACTAGACATGTTTTGACTGACGGGAGTTCCACTTTATTGCCTCTTCACACCAATGGCCTTCTGGAGTCTGCCTTCTAGCATATGATTATGCCTGATTCGACTTGGTCTGAGGGGGGATGTATTCTGTGATTTTAGGGGACAGAAAGAAGTTGACAGACAGATAGATAAGTCGCCATTAAGCATCCCACCACCACCACCGCATCCGCATCCTTGATTAAGTGAGTTTTGATTCAAGGTCGTGCCACATCAGGCCAAGTGTGTGCAAGTCCTTAAACTCCTAACAGGAAGTCCTTAATTCCTCCTTCGCTGCCCTAGACTGACGGCTTGAAAAGAGCAGGAAAGAGGTCTGTGTCTGATCGGCCCACTGCCATGGGACCGCCTTCCCTGTCATCCTCAGCCAATTGGACCACCCTCGTGCCAGGTCGGGCCAATGGGGTTCGCCCTTACCAGCAGGCCTTAGGCCGTAGTAGGACTGCCTTTTTGCTGGCCTCTGACGTTGGGACCATGCTTCAGACTGAGAGGGGCCTTTCTTCACATGTACAGCCAGGATGCAGAAGAGATTTTTAGGTGTTGCTTTGCTACCTGCAGTAACCATGGTGATGATGATGAAGATGATGATGACTATAATGATAATGATGAGACTGATGTTGTGATGTTATTTTCTTTTCCCCTTCCCTGTTCTGTGTTGCTATTACTCTTATTCATTCTATGTCTGGGAATGGAACCGGGGGAAATTGCCTTATAAGGAAGGCAAGCGTTTTAAAGGCATTGCTTTTGACATTTGCAGTGAAGAGTGGGTCTGGTGTATAATGCTCACTCACTCAAACAAGCGCACACACACACCCATACACAATGGTGATATTTAGCCAGGGAGTGTATGTATGTTTGTATGTATGTAGGTATGTATGTATGTTTGTGTGTGGGTGTGGGAGTCATCCCTAAAATGTAATGATTTTAGAGCACAAAGTCCAACTCAGGCTGCGTTTTGTGGATGAGGGATTTAGTTTTCTATGCGTTTCAAATGGAAGAATCTCATCCCTGTTGCACTCACACCTGTGAACAAATAGGAGCCCCAAGTGAGATGATGGTGCCTTAAACATATAACCGCCCCTGCTTTTAGAACACACACACACACACTCACACACACACTCATACACACACACAGCCTTTAGAGAACACTTTACTCAAATACGAGGCACCAGACTAAATAAAACCTCACACTGCCAGTTTGCCTTCATTTTATAGCATGTTTAGAGAGAAGATATACACATAAGTATTATATACAATCTATATATTTGATACAGATGATTTCATTTTCAGAACGTTAGTTTGATATATCCCATGAATAGCTATTTTTAAAATGGTGTAAAAGTGGAAACGCGAGGGAAGATTTTTTTCCACTTGATTCTAGGCAGATCATCTCAACGCTCTTGTGACAAATCATTAATGGTTGATCCAAACAATAAAAGAAGCCATTGTGCTGCAAGTGATCAAAAAAATGGACAAAGTATCTTATATAAATATATATAAATATATTTACACATATACACACATGCATTTGTAAATAGTCTGTAGCTATAAAATGATGAAAACAGGCCTGTTTGGAGCCATCATGTTTATTTTTGAACAAAATGAAATTTGGTGAGCGACTCTGCTGACAGAAGCAACACTACAGTGAGCGTCTGCCCCACGTAGCAAGGACCTAACCTGTCCAGGTGGACAACAAAAAAAAAAAAAAAGGAAAAAAAATCGCATATAAACAAGCCTAAAGCTAAACCAATCAGAAACGGACCCAGGGATGAAGTCTCAGCACCTCTGTATATTTTTTCCAAGTCCTTCTTGTGTGCCTCTGGAAGCCCTCCTCTAGCAAGCGAGTGAGGGAGGGTGGGGGGGGGGAGTCCTCCACAGCCCCATAACCCTGCCCAACCCCCCCCCCCCCCTCAGGAGCTGTCGCCTGTGCGCCGTCAAATGAACCCTTGTCTTGAGTTTGGCCCTCGCAGGCTGCATGGCCTCTGAGCAGAGCGAGGCCTCCAATTGGTCCATGCCAGACCTCACCGCTGCCTTACTCTTCAGGAAAAGAGAAATAAACAAAACATCAACATGACAAAAAAACAAAAACAACAAAAAAAAAAGTACAGGAACAAATAACGTTCCCCATCAGTATTGACTTGATGTCTTTATTATTAATATTAATATTATTATAATTATTACATTTTACTGTTCATATTAATTTTTAGTTTTTATGTTTCTTTCCAACATTGATACTATTACTGTTATTTCAAAAAGCCTCGCCTCGCAGTCAGCCCGACCCTTCCCATGATCCTTTGCGCTCGCGTGTGTGTGTATGGACGGTCCTCCCCGCGTGTCCCATCGCACACTGCTCTGTCCAGCTGACCTGTGCTGCCGTTGTGGTGATTTGCTGTGTGTTTTTGGCTGCTCCGTGTCGTTAGATGGTGAACCAAGAACATGGGGAGGTTGCTGGGGAGGAGGGACATAATCTCCTATCACATTATTTGTTATATGTTCTCTTTTTTTGGCCTTGTGTATATATTATATATAAATATAAATAAAAAATCTTTCTTTTTTTTCCTTTTTTCTTTGATTTTTTTTTCCTTTTTTTTTTTTTGTGGGGGACTACCGGTATGTAAGAAAAGACATTGTATTATTTTACTGTGTAAAAGGTCTCTTTCTATTATATATATATCACTTCATCTCTCTCTTTCTCTTTGTATTTCCCTCTTTCAGCGGTTATGTAACACTCTATAGAGAGAGTTGAGATCTTTCCCATCATGATGAAACATTTGTACTTTTTGTTGGTCTTGTATTTTTTCCTTTTTCTCTTGTAATTAAAACTGTAATCAGGGTTCATTAAAACAGGTTAAAAAGGAGTGTGTTTTTGTGTGTTTTGGAGTGCACTGGTGCATGCATTTTCTCAAGACAGTAGATAGCTTGTCAACAATTACTCTAGTCCTTGACTCACCTCGTGGCATCTTAGCGGAGTAGTGCTTCTGAGACTTGGTAAATGGCGTGCTTGTTGCAAAGCAGTCTCTTCCTACAGGACACTGTGGCCGTCTTTGATCCCAGGAAACACTTTGCTCTGCTGTGGACGGCACAGAGAGGGTGGGACAAAAGCAGTACACAGCTGTTTGCACTAGTCCACCACCCACATGATTGACAGATGACAGTAAAGTCATTGTCCTTGTCAAGGCGGCATCTGAAACAGTACATTTCCAGCACTGTATGTTAGTATGTGTTTTCCACTGGAAGTGAAATGTATGTCAATGTGGGTGCATGAAATCTTACTCACGGAAACATTTACACAACCTTGAAATGCCCACGGTGTAATGTCATTCAGGCCAGAATGAACACTGAACAGATAAAACTTGCCTTCCAAGAAATGTCCTTTTAAGAGCCGGCAGTTAGCATCTGTGTGTCCTACAACATTATTAGATTTTGCAATAGCTTCACCATACATAGGCTGTTCCTGGAACAGCCTGATCCTTAGGCACAGTGTAGTTTTGCCTGGGGGACACTGGTCACAGATCTGCTCACACAGAAGCATTCTCCTCCTGGCCACTCACCCTTACTGCATCCTCATCAGTGTTGAGGTAAATATTGGTGAACTGGTGACCTCTGCTGTCCATGTTTGGAAGTGCGAGTCTAAGAGTTGTTCAGTGTACATAGGCTCACACAAAGTTATGACACTAAGAACAGTTGAGTATGTGTTCAAAGATTTGGTGTTGCCTAAAATGACTAGGATAGTGCTAGCTAATATGAATTTAGAGTTTAGTGGTTTCACCACATAGATTTAATCCCAAACTTTGAAAGCATTTACCGTTAAAGCAGTATCCATTCCAAACCACATGTAAATATGTGTTATACAGCAGTCTTACTTAGTGTAAGTACAGTTTTTTTTCTGAATGCTTAAGTGCTAATCGTGATTCTTGTAGCACAATTTCTAAAACTATTAATACGTAGCAAAACCACTCACGGAGTTAGCAAAACTAAAAGCACAAATACTGCTTTGCACTCAGTTTGCAATTTTGTAACACACTTTGCAAAACTGTAGGCACAATTCACTGCACAGCACTCTTTTTGCGGAACTTTAAACACAACTCACTGCTTGCACTCAATTTCCAAATGTCCAACACACTCCTAGCAAAATTATACACACATTTATTATTATTTACACTGTTTTGCCAACTGTATGGCACACGGTCACATCATGAAAACTGTTTTAGATAATTAGTTCACTTTGAAATCAGCCCAAGCAGTATAAATAAGGCACAGGTAAGATATACGTGTGGAGTACAATGGAGGGAGCAGGAAGAGTGAGACTTAGAGGAGGCCTAGGAAGAGGATGTGGAGGTGAAGAAGTAGAAGAGGAGGAGAAAGAGGACAAGGAAGTGAAGGAGCGAGAGGGAGAGGACGACAAGGACAAGGAGCCCAGGGGCCTTGGACAGGAGGACATTGCATGCAATGTAGATGACATTTTGTGGCCGTACCCAGAGAGACGTCATGATGTAGACAGATTTTATTTTCTATTTTTTGTCTCAGTGAAATTACTATTTTGAGTTTTGACCTTGTATTTGTTTTGATGAGTGTGAATAAACACCAATATTTGAAGTTTGGATCCCTGTATGTTTACAGAATGACAAAAGTATGACCTCAAACTGACATCCTGTAGCCTATCTTGTGCACAGAAAAAGCAAAAGACAGATGTGTCTTGTATTCATACCATCAGAGTGTAGTTGACACATTGTGTACTTAGATTATGGCTTGTGTGTGCTGTTTGGTACAATAACACAATTTTTAAGCTTTATCAAGCTGCGTTCGCTTTTGCAAGAGAACTACAATGTTTTGATAATTTGGTGAAAGGTTTTGTAATTTGTGTGTAGAGTTTTGCAAAAATAGCCAATAGTTACAAAAAAAGGTGCTTAAGCAATCAGAAAAGTAGTGGAGGTGAGCATGCAGGTGTTGCAGCATCACAGAACCAAAGTAATAAAAGTAATGTGAGCTTGGACAATTATGAAAGGTTTTCATGGTCAGTCTTACAATCCCAGCTATGTAATTCCCAACACTGCGCTTTGCACAAGTTAATATTTGTGTCGTTCATTGTCATCCTATTTACTTTAACTTGATACTGCTGCTGCCATGCTATGAAATGTCACAGAGGCTGCTTTTCATAAGCCATGCTTCAGTTTTTCCAGAAGGAGAGGAAGGAATAAACCCGACTCTGCCACTGCCGCTGCTGCTGCTGCTGCGACTCGAATCAAAATGGCCACCACAGCCATCCGCAGAGGAAATGCTCCTGAAGTGAGTCACATGGCAGGAGGCGTCTCAAGGGCAATTAGAGAGCCTGGAGCCGAGAGCCCATCAGCGTGTGCAATCAGGCCCCTTCTGAGGAGCGAGGATGGTGAGACACACACATACACACACACACACACACACACACACACACACACACACACACACACACACACATCGCCCTCTCACTGTGAGCCGTCCTTTATCACATTGTTAGGTCTTCAATCACACACACATACATTCCCTCCCTGTCTCACTCTCTCTCTCATACACAAACACACACACACACACACACACACACACACACACACACACATGTGTCCTGTCGATCAGTGGTGTCCATCTGTGGCCCTCTGATTTTCCGCTGGTTGTACGCAATCCAGTTCACACCGGAGGAGAGAGAGAGAGCCCGAGTGGGTCTGGGGTGGGGTGTGTGCTCTGCTTCGCTCTGCTCGTCCCACAAAGCTTGATTGACGAGGGTGCTTGGGTACATGCTGAGAGGGTTTGTTGATTGGCCAGAGGGCGAGGTCAAGGGTCACGGCCCCAGGAGAAAGGGGGCCGAGCCAGGAGGGGACAAGGCTTGTTGGCCGACAGCGGGGAGCAACTAAAGAGGCCAATTATGCTATGTGTGTGTGTTTAGTGCATTTGTATGCTAGGCATGTTGGGAGAGAAACACTCTTCTGCCACTGCCGCTTCCCTTCAGATCTGAGCCTCAAGAGTGTTTTTCTTTTTAGAAACCGAAACAGAAAAATCTGTCTGTGTACCTTTTTCCACCTTATGTAGGTTTCGATATTTCTGCTATAGTGCCTCGAAACAGAGTGGGCCTACACATTCCTACCCAGTGCAGTACATTTGCCATATGTTTGTTCATATAAATCACATGACAACTTGAATGACATGACGTCAGTTTGAAAAGAAATATTTTTAGATCATGTGCTGCCCTTTAAAACGCGCTGTGTCAGTATGGAATTGTATTGTGTAGCTGATGACTGAGATGTGTGAAATGCATGGTGAAATCCCTGTGAAATCCCCTAAAATCTCCCATCCGCGCCCTCTAGTGGACAGAAAGGGTAAAGGCTGTGAGTCCAAAGAATCAAAATGAACCCGGTAAAGGCCTAGACCTCTCAATGGCTGAATATGCATAATAGTTGTGATTGGCCTGAAAATCAATTGCTGTGCTGATGCTCATAGTGTTAAATAACATCCGTATATGTCCCTTAAGTCACTCCTTGTTGCTACCAACTGGCCTATACTTCAGAAAAGCCTTATGACCACAACAAAGGTTTTCTGATTGTGACCAAGGGATTACCATTCTAACTAAAGAAGAAACCTGAGAATAACTGCTTAATAAAAATATCATGTCATCACATGGAGAAGCTTCATTACAGAAACAACACTTAGCCACGTACCACTTCTGAAAACCCCAGGCTACAACACTGCTATTACTAAAGTATGCAAGTGTGGTTGCTGTGTTGCTTTGATAATACGTGTTATGGTTATGGTATTTAGCAGACACTGTTGACCAAAGTGAAATTATATATTATATTGTCATAGTAAAGTAACTACATATTAATATGCATTTCCCCTGTTGCTTAAAATGAGATCAGATGAGTTTAGACAACAGTGGCTAAGTTAACCCCCCCAAAATGCTGGTAGGCCTATACTCAGATAGCCACATAGTTATTTGACTAAGAGCTAAAAATGAAGTACATTCTTCCTTCACCCCTCCATCATTTGTTAACTAAAAATGGAAAAATGACATAAACTAAACTATAAATTAAACTGAAAATAAATAACAAATGATAGATAGTCTATGGCATGGTAAAATGACCCTGATGAAGGTGTAATGCCAAAACGTTGGTTGAATAAATATTGAAGCATGCTGAAGTTCTGAGTGTGCCACAACACTTTTTTTTGACTCGTGGTAAGGTGTAGCTAGATCAAAATGATGAAGTGCTGAAGCTTTGAGAGGCTGACATCACAGCTGACCTATCAATTCATGAAAAGCTTGCTATGACTCAGCCTTTATATACCAGATCAGATGTCAGGACCTAAAAAAACGCACTCACACACACACACATGGAAAGGTAAAGTACACATTAAGAATGTGCTTAATATGTGTGCATGTGCAAATTATGCTATTTATACGGGTGTGTTATTTATATGGGCAATTCGTTTAGATAGTGTGAGTGTAAGTAAGTTGCTGTTCGTTCAGTATGTGTGTGTGTATATGCATATGCTCATTGTCTGATCTGAGTCAGACCTATGTAATTGGCCCTCGTTGTTACTGGATGTCTTCTGTGGGATGCGACTCCAGCTCTCTGCTGTCTTGGACTCCTGCCTCTCATTTGTTCTGGTGTTCCAAACGTACACGGTCGGACACACTCATTAGCAAAAATATATCCCCCTAAGACATTCACTAATGTCCCTGTGATGTTTGTCCAAGATGACAAATGTATCTGTTTTAAGTGTATTTATCTGGTCAGGGTGTGCATTGTGTATAGCCAAGGTGAAAGCATACAGACAGTTGCTGTAAATTAAAATGTTTGTCGAAAATCAATTTTCAAATTCACCCCAAGTATTTATATTTGATATGCATGAATCAGTTTGACAGTGGATGATGATGTGTAGGCTGCTCCCACATCCATGTGCATATAAATATCAGCATAACCAACCATCTGAATGATCTGTTTCGTAGTCATTGCGGTTGCAGATCCTGAAATAGCTTGAGCAAGATGCTGTAGACTGCAAGCTCAACGGCGAGGAGGACACATCAAGGTGTGAACCCGCGTGCATCTTTCTCTATGACATTGTGCATGCGTGTGCATGCCTATGTGTGTGTGCGTGTGTGTGTGTGTGTGTGTGTGTGTGTGTGTGTGTGTGTGTGTGTGTGTGTGTGTGTGTGTGTGTGTGTCAGTGAGTGCATCTGTGCAGGCGCACGTAGCAGCCTTATATGGGACATTCCAGAATTAGAGGACATTTGCTGTCCCCTACTGACATTTAAAATACTGAAGTCCAAAACAATGAAATATATCACATATTTTGTCAATCAAACAGTCCTAAAGCAACATATACTAATTTTGCAGGGGAAAATTGTGTCTTTACGGGTTTAAACATACTTAATAGGTGTAAAATACCCCCAAAAACGAGGTTTTTCTCTTGTCCACGCCTCCAGGTGACAAACTTTTACATCACTTTTAATATCTAAAAGAAGTCTTGAATTAATTGTCTTCAGTTTTATTTTCATTGCATGAATTTATTGTACCTGAAAAAAAACAAAAAATAGGATAAAACATATTTTGAACAGTATTTATTGTGCTATGAAGTTGTGTCCTTAAAAGTGCACGCAACCCTGTTACCCATACCATTTTTGCCTGGCTGATGAAGGGTTAAAATATTATGTCATATTACAAACAGGAAATTACATCATCCAAACATTTTGAAAATCCATGGGTAGACCAAAGGTGTGTGCCCTTTTGCATTTTTGATATTTTTTCAAATTTGTCTTTGTTAACCGAGTCCGTCAAGCTAAACCACTCAACCCTGTTACCCATATTTTAAGAATAACGTTGAATAATTTCAATTTTTATTTTCTACATTTGTACAACTACATTGGTCCTTGACCTTGGCAAAATAGCTAAATCAACCAGCTAGCCTTTGTTCATTAGCTAGAGGCTGTATTAGCACTGGTTTCGCAACCCTGTTACTTGCAACCCTGTTACTGAAATTAAATAACATGGTTATTATCATAGTTAGCAGGGTGTTTGTGGATAAATATGTTTAGTTAAATAATACAAATGAATTTATTTGTGTAATTTCATATATTTGGACAAGAATTTACTTTATATTATTACAATATTTACATATTTTACACATTTAAAATAAATAGCCGGAATCTCTACGTTTCTTCTGTTAGAACAGCATCATTACTGCATAGTGTGCCACAATACATGTTCAGATCCAATAACAAATGAAAATAAACTAATTTTGGTAAGATTGTTGTGATTATTTCCAAGATATAGGCCTAATATGTTAGTAACAGGGTTGCGCGGACATACAGTATACACATAGCAAATAAAATATATGTGGTGGAAAAGGTACCTTCGATGGCTGAGCTTGACAAATCATATCATTTAGTAGTTTATGACCCATATTTCTTAAATATTCAACAAACCATGTTAAAATTTAAGATTTATTTTTAAGAAGTGTAAATGCCAAAATGTCCTCTAATTATGGAATGTCCCATATAATTCTGTATGTTCTACATGCCCTGCGGGGAGAGCACTTGATGAGATCTGTGCTGTGATGTGGCACTCACACAAACACTCCATCCATGGGTGTTGTTCAAACATAATGTTTCATGCATATGCTATGAGGCCTTGCCTGCCACTCGAGTGTATCTGCAGATATCTGAGACGGAATATATGTGGGCCATTCCCTTGAGGGACTGTAATCCTGGGTTTAAACTCATTTATTCTCGACCCTTCCTTTTTGGTCCCGCTGATGGCAACAAGCATAATGAGCTCATCGCTGTGCCTGGTCATTGGTGTATAGGCCCCCTATCACTTGGCCAATCAGGGGAGGATTTGGTGACGTTAGCTTTACATTGGTCTCAGGTTGGCTGAGGAAGGCGGGTTTATAGTGCTCTGGGTGACGTCAGAAGTAGTGAGGAGTGCTCTGTGATTGGCTCTGAGATTGAAGGTAACCGGGCATGAGAAAGACTAGTGGAAGGAGGCAGAAAGCAATGCTAAATGGAAAACTGATGCCTAATTATAACGTAGTAAGATTGGGGAGAGCGGTCGTGTAGTTTACTATAATGCTGTGATTGATTTGCCGTTTGCGAACTGTAATGAACAGGGCGGCATATGTTCAAATAAACAGGTGGAATTTGATTTGCACAACAGGTGTCTATACATCACAGTTGGGGAATGTCATGCATAGCTGGGCATCACGTCTACAACTTGGCTTTCATTTTAAAATGGCTCGTTGTGTGTAGGCTACTACGCTATCGATGCTGTCAATATGGAACGACTGAGCGTGTAGATTGGTTTGTAGGGTTATTTTTCTTGTCACTACCCGCCTACTAGTTGTTGCAAGACCTCCTCTAGAATCTAATTGGATTTCACAAACTCAGGTCTGTCCAGCTGTTTCTTGTTTTCCCGTTTCACTATTCGACTGTAAATGTTGTCAATCAACTGTACTTTGACATGAAACTCCACCTTCCAGCAGTACTATTGGCTACTGTATGCAATGGTCGACACCGATTGGCTGAAGTGAGTAGTTGTCAAGGCTTTAGGCTTCATTCACCATTTTGCGACTGTAGTGTAGGACAGAAGCTGTCGTACTTTTCCTCGTTTGGGAGGCTTTAGCGGAAGAAAAATATTTGCAAGCCCAGACACTGACAACTGTGAACAACCGGCAATTTAATTGTTATAATTTTGGAGGAATATCTTTGTAGCGCAACTGATAAATATTTCTGGGTAAGTTGAACATAAGCTACAAATCTTTCTTCTGCAGCACTGCGGAGGTTTGCCTGTTTTGCTTTGTTGGGGTTTCGGTATTGGGTGTTACTTAAACAAATAAGAATAGCCTATATTATATTTCGTGGTCAAACTGGTTTCTATTTAAACCGAGTTAACTGGAGAGATAAGTGTTTTACCATCCTCAGAGAGAAGGGAGGGGGGTAGGGTGCACAGTCAGTCTAAAACTTTTTTTTCTAGAAAACGACACAACAGCTAGTATCTGAAATAGTCTGCAACTAATTACACGTTTTAATATAATTGTGCGTAAACTACACTTTCTTAGGTAGTTTTGTACAACCTAGAAAGTATATTCCATGTTACAGCGACGTTTTTTTCCATCTAAGACGACGCAAACGTTTCATTCTGCTTTGGGTGTTCTCCTCTAGTCGAGGGCCTGGTCTTTTCCTGTTGTCCTCAAAAATGATACATTGTAACGATATGACAAACTGAATATTCTATTGATCAGTTACTGTAACGTAGTGGATTAGCAGTAGCCTACGATTACCGTTTGCTGCTGTCTCACGCAACGATTGCGTGTAAAGCTTCACAAATGTAATTTAATTTAAACGCCGCAGCTTCCGTGTTTAGGTGTGCTTACATAAACCCCTCGATGACACAAGTGTTTTTACACGTATTCACTCGTGTGATCATATTTGGATGAATGGTGTAGCTTTGTGGGCAATATGTTTAGCGGCCTTGTAGAGGCGATAGGCCTGCGTCACTCCACTTCTGGGTTCTTTGTGTAGTAGGTGGTAGTAAGCTCAGAGTAGGGCACTACGACCAATAACAGCGCTTGACACACATACAGGCTGCTGCTCAGCAAAAACTTTCTCAGGCCCATATCCTATGATTTGTTGTCCGCTCTCTGTCCTGTCCAACGTAGCCTAGGCCTACACGCTTTTACAATAGCTTTATTAGCCCATAGCAATATTTAGGCTATGTGGCGATGAGTCCATTTTGTTATAGTAGCCTGTTATGCATGTCATTCTTTCTAAGGAATTAAATAATGTACACAACGTTACTACTGTTCATTGCCGGTCACCTTTAGTAGTTACCAACCTACAATATCGTAATACGCATGAAATCGGCAAGTTAAACTGTAATGGCAATTTCTTCTCGTGTAACAGATTAAATTTATGAATGAGGAAGATAGTTTTAAAGTATGACTTTTATGCCATTGTATGCCATTGCCCTGGTATTGCTCTCATACCATTTTTTTTTTTTTTATATATTTACTTTGGTTCATAAAGAGTGAACCTATCTTATCCACCTTATTTGTATATTTTTATGTGGTGCGTGAGTGTTATAGTAGGACCTTGACAGATGACATAATGGTGGAATTTTATTGGTTTGCTGGACACACGTTATTTACATAGTCCACAGGCTCCCAGAGAACACTGGGTTTAACTGAATAAGGTCTTTTGAATGCTGCAGCTGTGTTGTGGTTTGCTGCATGGCCTTTGCAATGTGCTGCCACACCATCAGCAACCACGTCAACTACACTACAACCCTGTCTAGTACTGCCAGCATCAAACATAGTTTCAATACCATGCATTCGCCTACACACACACACACACACACACACACACACACACACCAAAATGGATTACCACTTGGTGTATATAGCCTAGTGCACAGTTAAGACTTGCACTTTGGCTCTGACCTCCAAATGGATTTTTTCCCCTACTTTCTGCAGAGTAGCACTCCGTAAGTGGGGTGTGAATCGTTACCACAAGCTGCTCTGCTCATTACATTTAAAAAATATACAGAAGGCGGCTTACCAAAGTCACACATATAGAGCACATACACATGACTTGACATCATGTCTTATTTAAAATGAAAGTCCAAGTAACCAGGTCACCTATGATTAATGAGGTCTTCATTTCGGGGGGTATGAGTATGAGGTCAGTGCTGAGTGTTGAACCTAGATGTGTTGACTCAGGCCAGCCAGACACTATGCTAACTAAGCCATGGTCACTGTTTTCTGTGGACAAACACACCAAGAGGTGGACTCTCCAACTCAGTAGAAGTGTGTTGTTTGGACAAGTTTTTGCAGTGGTGTTGCATTTTTAAAGAGATAAGGCCAAGCAAAAGGAGTGTCTATAAAAAGAGGCGAGTTGAGCGAGAGAGTGAGCGAGAGAGAGAGAGACAGAGAGAGAGAGAGAGAGGGAGGAGGGACAGAGAAATAGAGAAGGGCTGGTGATGTGTAGTAGTGGGAAGTTAAGCATTGTAGGGTTGTAGGGGCGGATTGCTTCAGTAATAAAATGCGTAAAGGTCAGAGTGAGTGAGTGAGTGAGTAAGTGAGTGAGAGAGTGAGAGAGAGAGAGAAAGAAAGAGAGAGTGAGTGAAAGGGAGTATGAGAGAAAGAGAGAGAGAGTGAGAGAGAGAGAGGGAGAGAGAGAGAGAGAGAGAGAAATACCAGTGAACCAGGAATTCCCCCGCCTCGACAGTTCTAGCCAAGAAACTAGTATGTGTTTTATACTTGTCTGGGCATGCAATTCTATTTGTGTGGCTATGTTTATTATTTAACACAACGCAAATCAACAATTAGACTGCACACAATTGTCACACCGCATACACACACAGACACACAGACACACAGACACACACACACACACACACACACACACACACACACAGCCAAACCACTCATTGCTATATCTGTCTATTAATACAGGATTATCTATTATCTATCTATTAATACAGGATTATGTAATAGAGTAGCAATTAATTGAGTATACATGTACAATCTATCTATCAACCTATATTATGTAAAGGTACACTGTGAAAGGGCAAATAAGAATAGCCTTGACTATGTCGAATATAACATGCTTTTTTAATATATGTTTACACCATATTGAAATTACTATGGCACCTCATCAGTAATCACCTCACTCCACTCCTCACTTCAGGCCTTGGAACAGCAGGACTGAGCCGAGATAGAGAAAAAAAAGGAAAAACAGAGGCCAAACAAGAAGAGAACGTACGAGAGAGGAAAAAGAGAGAGAGAGCGAGAGAGAGAGAGAAAGAAAGAGAGAGAGCGAAAGAGGAAGAAGAAAGAAGAAGGCGGGATGAGCAACGGAGAGGCAGGCCCAGAGGGAAGATAGAAGAGGAAGCAGGGAGGTGCCCGAGCAGTCCGACAGCAGAAACGACGACAGCCGAAGGGGACAGGCCATGAAGCCGCTAAAGAAAGGGGGCAGACCCTCGCCCCCGTCCACCCGCGCCAAGGCGAGCAAGAGACGGGGACAGCCCGACAGCAGTCCCGAGCAGGACCAGTCCAAAGCCTCCCCCCCATCCCCGAAAAGACACACGACGCCCCCCTCGTCCCACTCGGAGTCGTCCCACGAGGAGGCCCCCCGGATCACGGTGACCCCGGACCGGGACGAGAGCCTGTCCCGCGAGGGCGACGCCTCGAAGCCGGCGGCGGCGGCGGCAGTGACCGCGGCGGAGGAGCGTCCGAGCAGCTGCCGGTCGTCGGACAGCAACAGCAGCGCGGCCAGCTCCAACAGCAGCCCCAACCCGTCGGCCAGCCGCAAGACGGCCACCTTCAAGGCGCGCGTGCCCAAGAAGAAGTACACGTCGGAGCACTGCTCCCCGTCCGCCGTCGCTGTCGCCGTCGCCACGGCCGCCGCCGCCGCCGGAAACCACGGCAACGCCAGCACGCCTCCGCTCAGTAGCAACGGCGACAGCAGCAGCGGCAGCGGCGCGCACAACGGTACCGTTGCCACGGCGGCGGCCATCGCCGTCGCCGTCGCCGCCACCGCAGCTCAGCCTCAGGTCAGCACTGCCAACGGCCAGCAGACGCCATCCAGCACACAGACGCCCCCCGGCCAGCCGCCGGCCGCCCCCCACAACCACAGCCACAGCCAGAGCGGGGCGGCCCCTGCCGCCGGCCCGTACGGGGACAGAGACGCGGCGGAGAGGCCCCCCGTGGCCAGCCCCCCGCGCTGCTCCTCCACAGACACTGCCAGCGAGCACTCGGCCGACCTGGAAGTGACCCGCATGCCGGCGCCCTCGGAGCCCCAGCCCAGCACAGACGATCGCCCCCCCAACCACCACCTCCACCACCTCCACCACCAGCAGCAGCAGCAGCAGCAGCAGCAACCACCACCACCACCCCCAGCACACTGTAACTCCAACCCCATGCAGGACAGCCTGGCCGGCGGTCTGGCCGAGGCGCTGGCCAAGGGGCTGAAGAACCAGCGCGTGCTGGCGCGCCAGGGCTCCGGCGTGTTCCGGGCGGGCGTGGTGCGGCACGTGAGCGGCGAGCAGGACAGCGTGGAGGTGCAGCTCAACGGCGAGAAGGGCATCAGCTACTACCCGTTCCAGGCCAGCGGCGGCGGCAGCGCCGTGGACCTCGTGCTGGACTCGCCGCCCCCGGGCGCGGCGCAGGTGGCCATCGGGACGCACGTGTGCGTGCCGTTCGGCGGCGGCCACGAGGCCAGCGAGGGGGCGCAGCAGCTGTACCGCGAGGGCCTGGTGACGCAGGTGGACCCCCACCCGGCCGTGTCCTTCCCGTACCGCGTGCTTCTCAGAGACGAGCCTGGAGCGGCCGCCGCCGCCGCCGGCCACGACAGGAGTCCGCAGGAGGAGGGCGGAGGCGCGTCGCCGAGCCCCGTGCAGGCCGTGTGGGTGTCCCGGCAGAGCCTGCGCCTCCTGGTGCCCCCCTGGGACCTGGACCCGGGCAGCCGCGCCTGGGAGGACCGCGAGGACATGGAGGTGGAGCGCGAGCTCTCGCACCTCATCACGGCGCCGCTCTACAGCCGGGCGCTGCCGCTTCCGCCGCCAGGGGTCCCCCACCCGGTCGCCGGCCCTCCGCCGCCGCCTCCTCCCTCCGTCTCGTACCCGTCGTCCGTCTCCTCGACCATCGCGGCGGCCGGCGGCCTGATGATGACCTCGGTGCTCAACATGGCGGGCGGCTGGGAGCGCGAGCACGAGCAGGAGATGGAGAGAGAGAGGGAGCGGCAGAGGGAACGAGAGAGGGAGAGGGAGAGAGAGAGGGACAGAGAGAGGGACAGAGAGCAAGAGAGACTCCAACAGCAGCACCACCAGCAGCAGACCCCCGAGGAGGACATGGAGGTGACCATCTTCAACTCCACCCCGATGAGAGAGGCCGGGATCGGGGCCGTGCCCGGAGGAAAGCCCCTCGGGGTCTCCCAGCACCGCCACATCCTCTCCAAGCCGCCCTACCTGTCCGTGGTGCGTAACATCGGCCCCCCACTGGGCCCTCACCTGGCGCTCAACCCGCACGGACCCCCGCCGTCTGTCCTGCTGGGCCTGGACCCGGGCACCCCGGTCATCTCCTCCGCGCCGCAGCTTCCCCCTCTTCCGCCGTCGTCACGCGGAGTCCTGGACAAGCCTCCCTCCTCCAACTCCCACGGCTCCTCGGGGGGTTCCGGATCGGGCGGCGGTGGTGGTTCCGGATCGGGATCCGGCTCGCGCTCCCGCACGCCTCTGACGGCGGCGCAGCAGAAGTACAAGAAGGGCGACGTGGTGTGCACCCCGACGGGCATCCGCAAGAAGTTCAACGGCAAGCAGTGGCGCCGGCTGTGCTCGCGCGAGGGATGCTCCAAGGAGTCGCAGCGCCGGGGCTACTGCTCCCGCCACCTGTCCATGCGCACCAAGGAGATGGAGGCCGGAGGCGGGCCGGGCCTGGGCCGGGACCGGAGCGGAGCCAGCAGCACGGGCACGCTGACGCCCTCCGACCTGCGTCTGGGCAGCGGGCGCACCAGCAGCGAGTTCGACTGGGACGACACGTCCCGGGACAGCAGCGAGGCCAGCAGCCGCGGGGGCGACTCGCGCCCTCGCCTGGTGCTCCCGTCGCTCCTGCCGCACGACCTCTCGCGTGACCTCTCCCGCGACCTCTCCCGCTTCGACTTCGACGAGTGCGAGGCGGCCAACATGCTGGTGTCGCTGGGCAGCTCGCGCTCGGGCACGCCCTCCTTCTCGCCCGTCTCCAACCAGTCGCCCTTCTCGCCCGCCCCGTCCCCGTCCCCCTCGCCCCTCTTCGGCTTCCGCCCGGCCAACTTCAGCCCCATCACGCCCCCCTCCCTCACCCCGCGCCGGCCTCGCCACCTGAGCGGCACCAAGCTGGGCACGCCGGGCTCGGAGCGCGAGCGCCACCTGTCGGGCGTGGTGCCCACCTTCCAGACCAACCTCACCTTCACGGTGCCCATGAGCCCCAGCAAGCGCAAGCCCGACATCCAGCCGCCGACGCTCCCCCTGGCGGTGCCCTCCGCCCCGCACGACTACGGCAAGCCGGAGGTCCAGCAGCAGCAGGCCCAGCTGGTGGTGGCGGCCGGCGGAGACCCGACGCTCGGGCTGAGCGCGGCCGGCTTCCGGGTCCTGTCGCCCCAGAACCAGCCGCCGACCCCGTCCTTCTCGCGCCCGCGCAGCGCCGCCAGCCGGCCCCCGTCCTCCGCCGCCTCCACCCCTCCGCCCATGCTGGTGTCGCCCACGCCGCCCTCGCCCTTGCCCCAGGAGCCCAGCCCCCGCCGGGGCATGCCGCTCCGCGACTCGCCCGTCATCGTGCGCAACCCGGACGTCCCGCTGGCCAAGTTCAGCGAGGGCCCTCTGACTGGACGGAGGGGGAGCGGAGGGACCGTGGGAGGAAGTGTGACCGGTATGAGCGGCGGCGGTGGTGGTGTTGGCAGCGGCGGCGGAGGAGGAGGAGGAGGTCGCCCGCGAGACAACGGCGGCCAGCCCCCGCACCTCAGCGGCACGCTGCAGGCCCCCGTGCCCATCAACGGCGCCAGCGCCACCAACGGCGCCGTGCTCCTGCGCAACCCCACCTCCACCCTGGTGCTCGTCACCTCCGCCCAGTCGCTCACCACCGCCTCCAGCACCCGCTCGGTCCACGTGGGCTCGGTCGCCATCTCCGGCGTCGGGGCCGGTCCGGCCGTGGCCAGCGGCGGCATGGGAGAGGGCAGGGAGCGAGAGAGGAACCCCGGGGGGCACGGAGACACCCACGGAGGGGTGCTGCCCCAGCCGGTGGCCTGCCACCCAACTCCCACTGCCCTGTTGCCCCTCATCGTGCCCGCAGAGTCCCCCCACCCTGCCCCACGCAAGGACATCATCATGGGACGTCCCGGCACAGGTAGGCTGCAGCTTTATGAATTATGAATTATGAATTATGGATGTGCCAGAAGAAGGAAGCCTATGTGATAAAATATGACTTAAGCAACCAGGCACTGTCATGATGATTTCATTTAAGCAATATGCACTACTTTATATAATATACATTTAATACAAAATACATATGAGTCATTTTAAGGCTGGGGGAGGATTTATGTTTTGTATTTTGTAATTGATTATACTTCTGCTAACACTAGTACGATTTATTCCTTGGCAAATATTGAGCTTTTCTCCTTGGCCTGAATTGAGACGTGTGTGTACATGTTCCGTGTCAGGAACTGCTCAGCTGGTTGACATAGAAACAGTTGAGACCTGTTTAAATGTGTGACAAAAGCCCATTTTATGACGGAACATTTGTAAAAGGGAGGAGGAGGAGGTGCTTCTATAGTAAAGGACTCGTACACATTTGAGTGTGTAATGTTTGGCTAGACGTATGGTAGTTAGGTGTGCCAAACGAGCATATTATCTAATCACTCTGGTATGTTGAGACATTATGTACTGCACGCTCACACGCACACACTCACACATGCACACACACTCACACACACACACACAAACACAAACATTCAGTCACTTCCCCCTTCCCTCACACACTCACACACACACGCACACATGCAGTCACCCCCTCCCCCTAACCACACACGCATACACATACACATACACATACACACAGAGGGGTGTGGTTTTAGGGTCAGTGTGTCTAAAGTGAGAACTGCAACTCAGTGGTTGGAACTTGCCCAGACATGTTGTGGTAGAGAGAGAGGGTAGAGAAGAATTACTCACACACACACTCACTCACTCACTCACTCACTCACACACACACATGCACACACACACGCACACACACACACACACACACACACGCGCACACACACACACACACACACACACACACAGAGCCACTCCCAGATACTACATGGCTGGTCCCTTGGGGGCAACTGAAAAATATGCCCCCCTCCCTCCTAGAATCAAATTGCTAAAAGCTCATGCTAACAAACCTAACCCAAAGCCACTCCCAGATGTCAGATACTATATACCCAACTTGGAGACATAGAAGAGTATAGTGACATAGTTTCATAATTGCTCTTGACACACACACACACACACACACACACACACACACACACACACACACACACACACACACACACACAAATACACACAAACACACACACACACACACACACACACACACACACACACACACACACACACACACACACACACACACACACACACACACACACACACACACACACACACACACACACACACACACACACAAATACACACAAACACACACACACACACACACACACACACACACACACACACACACACACACACACACACACACACACACAAAGCCATCTGCTGAACAACAGAAAAGAGACAAGACAAAGTTGACCTTTGAAACTTGTGAGAACTCGAACTCCATGACATAACATGTCCCTCTCAAGAAGCTCGAGTGGAGTGTGTGACTGACTTGCCTTTGTCAAAGGGCTTTTGGCCTGTCACTCATCCCTGTCACTCATTGTTCCCTTGCTTTCTCTCTCTCTCTCTCTCTCTCTCTCTTACACACACACACACACACACACACACGCCTCCCTCAGTTTGGACCAATGTGGAACCACGCTCAGTCCCAGTCTTTCCTTGGCATTCATTGGTCCCTTTTCTGGAGCCCAGCCAATCAAATTCGTCTGGAGCCCAGCCTGCTGATGGCCAGCCACTGGTGAATCAGAGCAAAGGTAGGCTTGGGAGAGGGTGCAGGGTGGGACAGCTGTCTCACTTGCTGTTTACAATATCCAGATGCAGCATGTTGTGCAACCACATGAGTTGTGGCAAGAAAGCACCACAATTTGATACACGATTGACACAATACTAAAGCACCAAGATTTGATACACGATTCAAGACAGGTTTTGGGTGCTTCATTCATTTGTTTACATTATAGTTTCGCATATTGTGTATTTATGCTGTATATTCTAACATACAATTCATAGAGTGATATGTTGTGTATATATTTTGGTTGTCAAGGGGAGTATTAAAGTTACACCTCAGGCTCTTACTGTAACTCCCTTCGCTGACCCCACAGAGCCCCGATGTGGTGTAGCTCTTGTGAGTGACGGCCGCAGTGGCCAATCAAGCACAGAGAGAGGCTCACCGTCCCGCCCTCCCCCTTCTGCTGAGGACCCTCCCCCGGAGCGCGAGGCAGGAGACAGCGAGACCGAGAGCGACGCAGATGACCTGTAAGTGCACGCACACACACACACACACGTACACACACACACACACACACACACGTGTCTGGGATTTGTAAAAAGGTTGAAAGTGTCACATGTAGAGAACGCTCACATCCCCATATAAGAAGCTCAAATGGAAGAACTTTCCAAAGTTCTACAATGATTAACTAATACCAATACCTAGTGCTTCGACCTCAGCAACCTCAAAGATATGTATTGACACATTACTTGTTTATCAAGTCAGCCAAGTGTACAAATAAAGCAATATCATTCAACTGATCCAGGTCACCACTTAGCGCTTGCTACTTTCATGTCCGGTATGTGTCAGCACTCTGAACATCACGCCTCCCCGGCCACCACACTTTTCAAAATGAGTCACTGTCGTGTCACGGACCAAAACAGACGCCGACTAGCTGCGGCCAGACCTTGCTGACAAAATGGCTGTT
>NC_085017.1:17750197-17797697 GCF_963854185.1 Sardina pilchardus
CAGGAGGGCTTGGTAGACAAAAACATGTTTTGCAGAGTAGTATGGTTTCTGCATAGTGCATTGAGGCAGCAGACTAATTATCTCCCCATAGTGGACATTTTTCTATGAGTCCAAATGCAAAGCTGTTATATTAGCATGTTCTGTTCAGGTACAGCCTCAAAGCCCAAAGCTAAGGAGTCAGCACACTGATCTGAGTTCAGCTGAGTTGAGTGTGTTCCCTTCCCTCCTGTACGTGCAGGTTCCTACCAGGAGTGTCCCAGGACCCGGCCCCTTCCACAGTCCCAGCCAAGAGGCGCACACAGTCCCTCAGCGCCCTCCCCAAAGATGGAGACAAGAAGGTGAGTGTGTTTGTCGTCTCCTGCCCCCTCTCTCTCCCCCTCCTCTCCCTCTTTTCATTTTACACTTCTTGTCGCCTGAATCTAAACAACCCTGTAACGCCAAAGCAGGTAGTATTGTTGTTATTGTTATAGAGGATACAATACATTGTGATAACATCATAGACTATACAGTGTAAGCTATGAAGAAGAGAGAAATAGCATTTATGCAAGTCAGAAAGGGACTGCATGGCCTTGGAGTGTCTTACCACAGTCTCTGGTTTTGTCTTCACACCTTTGCTATGACCTGTGGGCGGAGCTAAACACTGTTGAGAGAATCTGAAAAATCCCTGCAGTGAACGTCTCTCTCTCAAGCACACAAAAGGTGTACCTGTTAAGAAGCTACTACCCATAACATGTAGCTCAGTGGATAGGGTGTCTAACGGTTGATACAGGATGAGGTCCATGTTATGAAGTGATAGAAACAGTTAAATGTCACTAGTCAGACAAGTGCTTCTGGCTCACCTGCTTCTCTCCGTGT
This sequence comes from Sardina pilchardus, assembly GCF_963854185.1. NCBI lineage: Eukaryota > Metazoa > Chordata > Actinopteri > Clupeiformes > Clupeidae > Sardina > Sardina pilchardus. The sequence goes on from NC_085017.1 coordinate 17,751,053, forward strand.
TTTCAGACAACTCGGAATTTGACTCAACTTGTTTGCAAATGAGGCACATCATGACCTTGTTTCTCTAACAAATCTCTCTCTCTCTTTCTCTCTCTCCCTCCCTCACACACACACACACACACACACATATACATACACACACACACACACACACACACACACACACTTGCCCATACAGAGGGAAAAAGACCACATCCGACGGCCCATGAATGCCTTCATGATCTTCAGCAAGCGCCACCGGGCGCTGGTGCACCAGAGGCACCCCAACCAGGACAACCGCACCGTCAGCAAGATCCTGGAGAGTGGTGGTACGCGCTGGGGCCCAAGGAGAAGCAGAAGTACCACGACCTCGCTTTCCAGGTACACACACACACACACTCAATCTCTCTCTCTCTCACACACACACACACACACACACACTCTCTCTCACACACACACACACACACTCTCTCTCTCTCTCACACACACACACACACACACCACACACTCATTGTGGAAACACATTTCATTTGTCTTTGACACTTGTCTCACTCAAGGGACACAAGGCTGACAATCAACTATAATCGTACTACCTTTTCCTTTCCTTTCTACTCTCCCATTGTGTTCAATCTTTTCCTCTCAATAACCTTATCTCTCTCTCTCCATCTCTCCATCTCTCTCTCTCTCTCTATCTCTCTCTCTCCCTCTCTCTCAGGTGAAGGAGGCCCACTTCAGAGCGCACCCAGACTGGAAGTGGTGTAATAAAGACCGCCGGAAGTCTCTTTCTGAGGGCCGCGGGACCCCTGGGGCCAAAGACCCTCGGGAGCGCAGCGCCTCTGAGAGCGCAGGTGAGTGGGCACACCTGTCTCCGTCACTGACACCTTCACCACGACACACAATGTAGTGCCTATTTTGTTGCTGAGAATAGCTGGAGGAAGGATGCTTAGTTGGCTCAGGCAGGATTGTCTTAAGCTCCGGTGTGATACAGTGAAATTTCTGCAGAGGCGTTGGTGTTGGGTTTAGCCATGACAGTGTATTCTTCTCTGACTGGGAACAGTTGCTTGCGTCATCTGATTTGTCTTCTTGGCATAAAATATTGCGTTCCCTTTATTGGAAGAGAAGGCCTTTATGCCTGCATAAGTGCATATATATCTGTATTAGCAAAGAAACAGGAGCGACCCTGTTTGGAGTTAATCTGTCCTTGATGTCTTTGAGCACGTATCCTGGCAGGCTTTTTTAAAAAAAGAACTAAGTGTTTGTGTTAAAACTTTTAAACCCCTTGAAAGACTTGAAGGTCTATGAAGAGGTAGTCCAATTTGTCCAGCTTGAATGAAATGCTCTGTCAGCAGTCCTCGGCCCACTTAGCGCCTTTCCCCACACCTTTGCCTGGCTCTCGGCACCATCTGTTTGTTTTGTGCTGCTGTTTCAGCTAGCCGTTTTCACAGTCCAAAATAGGGCCCAGTCTCTCAAGAACACAGTAACGACTTTGTCAGACTTTGTCTGTGGATTCTCAAAAAGTATTTTTCTTTGGGTGTTCAGTACTAATTGACATGCATGTGTAATATATGATAAATAATGGTTTACTGTGAGTTTGTATTGATTTACGTACCTTTGAGAGTGCAGTGCATGTGTTCCCCCTGTGTGTGTGTGAGTGTGTGTGTGTGTTTGTCCTTTATATCAATGGCCTTTGCATGGTCACAAGCTCCCCTGTCCTCACCATTCGCAGAGGCCCACGCTCAAGGAGGGGACCAGAAGGGACCAGTGTCCAGCTGGCCCCCCGGGTCGGAGCGGCGTTTGGGGCCACTGGGAGGACAGCACCCTCGGCCCCGCGCTTTCTCCCAGAGTGCCGTGCACAGCCTGGAGAGGAGGGATCAGGATAGAGACCTGGAGAAGGTGCGATAGGATCCTCCCATTTGTCCTGTCCTTTGTCGCCTAGTCGCCTAGTCGCCTGGTCCTTCCAGTCCTGGACACTTTTCTATTCTGTCTCTGTCTTTCATTCACTTCCCTCTCTCTCTCTTTTTCTGTATTTTCTCTCTTTTCCTGTCATCCACTCATTTCCTCATCCCTGCTATCTGTCCCCTTCTCTCTTTTGGCTTGCTCTATTATTAACTCTCCTTCTCTCTCTCTCCTGCTCCTCCTCCATCTTTCTATCCATCACCCTCTATCTCTCTCTCTATCTCTCTCTCTTTCCCTCTCCCTCTCCCTCCATGCCTTTCGCACCATCTCTCTCTTTCTTCCCCATCACCAACACCTTGTCTGTGCCTATCCATCATCTCCCTTACAATGGTTATTTCTGTCCCATACCATTAAATCTCCCTCTCTCTTCTCCCTCTCTCCTTCTCTCTTCTCCCTCTCTCCCTCTTTCTGTCCCTTTCTCTCTCTCTCTCTCAGATGTGTCAGGAAGGAGGAAGCGGGTTTCGCCCGCGGCCGTCCGCCTCGTCTGGACTGCAGCGAGGGGCCAGCGAGGACGTGACCAGCGACGAGGAGCGCATGGTCATCTGCGAGGAGGGTGACGATGACGTCATAGGTGAGTCTGACCAGAAAGGGACGACTCGACGGCAGATACAAACAGATTTGTCTCAGTCACATGCGAACAGTGATAATGTAAATTGACTTTTATGAGCTGATACTGCTGCTTAATTGACACATAGAACTCGTGTTTGTTCAGTGTAGGATATTGAGCGGAGATAAGTTTGTGATAGTTACGCACTTTGGTAGCTGGTGGCTCACCGATTTGTTTCATTTCTCTATTTCGGTGTTCCTCTTCTCTCCAAAAGCCAGTGCCCAATAACATACTTGCTAGATACTTCTCAGTGTGTGTAATGTTTTCGTATTTTATGATTTTGATTATTATTAGTTCTTGTGAAGTATGTGTGTGTACCGCTCCAGCCCACTGTAACCAGTATCTTAGCAACTGAGAAAACACATCTCTATCAGCCTTCTGTCTGAGTGCACTTTTGAGTTTAGAGGTCACAGGGGTGCATGACTAGCCTGTGAATATCCAGACTCATTCACCACGTGAATAGAGTCTGGGAACTCTCGATTGGGAAACGTTTGCAGCACTTGCATCGCAACGGGCACTCATTTTGAAATCATTGGTCCAGCCTCACCAATCAGAGACTCCGAAAGTTACCTCCTACTTCGCCTACATTTACAAACAATAAACAGCACCAACAGTCAGGAAACAGTGTACTGGATGTGGGTGTACCTTTGCTGTAAATACATTTCTGCAACTGCATTTCTTGACCTTTTGCAGGTGTTGCTGCTTGTTTATCACAATAAGTTTCGGTTTCGTCTTCCCCCCTAGTCGCTGATTGCCCTGATATTTTTCTTGTCTGAGGGAAACGGTTATGAACTATCGGTTGCTAGACTAGAACCAGGCAAGCAATATGACTTGGATAACATATATATAACATACTTTATATAAAATATAGTCTTGTAATTTGTGTGAATTGTGCTCACATGTTGTGGAGAAGGTCCGAGGTGTAGTAGGAACATGGAAACCCATAGGGGATAGCAGTGAACATGATCACATGTTGTTCCATAGAGCCTTTAGAATATGTCCTTCTCTTTGTCCTTGCCTTTCAGAAACGTTTTGGACGACATGAAAAGTTAATTGGTTTGCATGCTTGAGATCAGGGCGGTTGGATAAACAGAGTGGCGGACGGCTTTCATAGTTTGTAAAAGGGTCCTTTATGTAGTGCTTGGGAACATGCAAAGCGAGACTTGTGGTTTCCCATGAAGCCACCTGTGTGTGTGGGTGTGCTATTTACATTGCTCTCATACTATGTATGGTATTTTACATTAAAGGAAAGCGTATCAGAGCAGCAAGCGTTTTTGGTTATAGCTTCCTTATCGAATGACACATAGCCCTTGTCTCGTACGTACACTAGTTCAGCTTTACTCTATGACGTAATACTGGCCTTGTTTATTACGCTAGTTAGTTACACCCCGTGTGCCGCGGTCTAGGGCGGTAGTTCAGTTTTATTCCACGTCATATTGACCTTGTCTCTCTCAGTGTCCTGTATTCAGTATGGTCTGTGTCCGCTGAAAAGCCCAGTGATGCCAGCCTTGCCAGTGTTATCACACCCTTGTACTTGAGTGTCAGTGAATAAAAAAAAAATGCAGTGTCCACGGAACATGATCTCGTTCGACAAGGTTCGTCATTTTTTTTCCATTCTCTCTCTCTCTCTCCCCCTCCATTAGTATTTCGGTTAAAGATGCCAAAGGCTGTTTGAAGTGTTGCCACGACAGACCCTGGGCACCATTTGTAGGGCAGATTGATTTTAACTCAATCCCGTGTCTTTTCTCTCTCTCTCTCTCTCTCTCTCTCTCTCTCTCTCTCTGTCTCTGTCTCCCTCCGGATATGATGAGCTATCGATTCATCCTCGCGTCTGGCCGGAGCCTGCGAAAAGAAAGGGAGAGCTCTCCGAGCTCGGGCCAATAATAACCACTCTGTCATTCCCGCTTTTCATTCGCACGGCGCGGGGGTCAGTGAAGTGGCCCGGTGCACGTCTGGCCCGTCTTTGGCTCGTATCTCCGCTCCCGGCCATCTGTGTTCCGGATTGGCTCAGGCGCGCTCTCTGTGTCCTCTGATTGGCCGCCGCGTGCTCTTGGGGGTCATCCGATTGGCTGACGTTCTTGGTGTCTTTTTTGTCCTTGATTGCAGATGACTCCTTCCCCGAGGGCTCGATAGACCTGAAGTGCAAGGAGAGGGTGACAGACAGTGATGAGGAGAACGCGTCTGCAGATGAGGCCGACGGCAAGGTGGCTGTCTTACACACACACACACACACACACACACACACACACATATACACACAAACACACACACACATGCACACACACGCACACACACACAAACACTCACTCACACACACACACACACACACACACACACACACACCACACACACACACATTTGATTATTTTATTTGGAATGACCAATACTGATTAAAACAACACAGCATCCAAATAATGACAAAGAGCCTGTTATGTCTCACTAGAGAATACAAACATTATGCTGATAGTCACAACCACATGAATGAATAAATAAATGAATAGGCTATGTATATTAAGGATAGAGGTGGCATCGCCTTCTCCAAACATGCAGACTGCCTATGATTGCTGATACAGAACAATATTTGGCACACACACACACACACACACACACACACACACACACACACACACACACACACACACACACACACACACACACACACACACACACACACACACACGCACACACACACACCACCCGCACAAGCACAAACACAGTGAGATGTGAAATCTGTGAGATGCAACAGCTGCATGATCTAAACAAGCCGATGCATCAATACCTGCCAATGATGACCTCCGGCATATGTTGTGTGTTTCTCAGCTCATGAAAGGAATCGTCGCTGACCATCTCTCCTTCTCTCTCTCTTTCTCTCTCTCTCCCTCTCTCTCTCTCTCTCTCTTTCTCTCTTCCTCTCTTTCTTTTTTCCACAGCGAGCTTTTCAGCCTGTTGTCCGTCCGTCGCGCTCCTTCTCCCCTGGCAGTGACCCATCCAAGGGTGCGGGCAGCCGAGGCCGAGGCGGCGGCCACAGCCAAGAGAGGATGACCAACATGGCGGGAGGACTGGACGCCAGCGGCAGAATCAAGGAGGTGAAAGAGGAGGAAGGTGGAGAAGGACCAGGAGGAGGAGGAGGTGGAGGAGGAGGAGGAGGGGGGGCGTCCCAGCCTTCGGCTCACTCCCTGTCGTCCTCCGGTCCGACTCACCACCCCGGGAACGGCGTGACCCAGGTGCTGGGGCCGGTGCGGATGGCGTCCACCGTGGTGACCAGCGTGGTGCGCCCCATGGCCAGCACCCCGGTGCCCATCGCCAGCAAGCCCAGCGGCGGCGACCTGCCCGCCGACAAGAAGACCAAGCTGCTGATCGCCGCCGCCGGAGGAGGAGGAGGCGGAGGAGGAGGAGGAGGAGGTGCCACCATAGCCACCGGGGGTGGGTACTTCCCCTCGTCCTCTCCCATACCGCAGGGTGGCGGTGGCGGTGTGGTCACCAGCTTGTTGCTGGGAGGGGCCTTCCCCAGCCACCCCACTGTCCAGCTCCTCACCCAACCCCAGACCCTCCCCTGCCCGCCCGTCGCTAGCCCCCCTACCCACGCCAACGGCGGCACCCTCCCCCTCTTCCTCCCCGCCTCCTCGCTCACCTCCCCCGGCGGCGGGGTAGGCAAGTCGGTCACTCAGGTGCAGTACATCCTGCCCACCCTGCCCAGCGCCAACCCCAAGAGTCCCTCCCCGCATCAGCTCGGCAGCGTCCTCACGCTGCCCACAGCTCCGCCCACCCACATGTCCTTGGCCAATGGTGTGCATTCGGGGGCAGGACCAGGGATAAGATATGCCTCAGTTTCTGCAATGGGCGGGCTCAGCCCTGGAGGAGGAGGAGGTGAGACGGAAGATGTGATTGGCTTGATATGGACAAACAATTGAACGGAAAAAAAAAAGATTCCGATGAAAATTGATCATATTTAGCTGTCTTCATATGAATTTAAGCATGACAGGCATGCCATTGGTCAACCTTAACCCTCAAATGATAAACCAACACTCTAACGTTACAGTCAGTCACACATACATGGCTCGTAGTACCATTGTCATCTCCCTCTCTCAATCTCTCGTCTTGTTTTTTTTTTTATCCAGTTCAAGCACAGTCCCCAGTATTGCAGAGCAAGATGCTGGTTCCCATGGCGACAGTGAGAACGGGCTCCACGCCTCCGCAGCCCATCTCTCTGGTCGCCCCACCACTTCCTGTTCAAAATGGTGCTCAACCAGGAAGTAAGGTACGTGAGAAGCTCTCCAGCCGCACAGAACGCTTTCAGGAAGCGCACCTCCATTTTTCCTTTTCTAGATTTAGCCCCCTTGTCGAAACAGAGAGACAGTTTAGGTGAAATGTCCCTGGTGGGTGTGTGTTTTCGTGTGAAGCCTTGGCCACAAATTGTGACTCATGAGTCTCTTCCTGTTCAGATCATTCAGATTGCTCCCATGCCTGTGGTCCAGACCAACGTTCACCCGTCAGCAGCAGTGCACCCTGGGAATTCCTTCCCTGTCTCCATGGGAACAGCGACTGTTATGGCTTCGGGCTCCGCTCCCCCACAGACTGTTCTGCTTACTCCTCCTCCCACAAGGTTGTTTATCTGTGTGTGTGTGTGTGTGTACTGTATGTGTGAGTGACTGTGTGTTGGAGAGTGTGTATACAGTACGTCGGTGTGTGTGTTTTCTAATCTCTACATCAGGGTTTTCCAACCTTTTTTGTTGCCATGACGGATTTTTGACTCTGAAAATATCCCAATGGCACACCAGCATATCAAAAATGAAACGCTCCAGAGCCTAGAGCTTCTTATTATATCTGAGTCTCCAATAAATCCCTTTTAAGGTCCCTTTTAATCGGCGGTATGCAAGACCCTTTAAGTGAAATTAAATGGCGCAAAATTATATATAGCTTTGGATACACAGAGCAATGTGTTAAGATGCCCAGAAATAAAATAACTCTTTTTGTTTAGTTTTGAAAAGTTAGCCATGCGTTATAAAAAGTTAAAAAGAAACGCACATTGTCCGAGGACCAAAATATCCCGTTTCAAGGGTATTGAGATCAGGGACAGGTCAATGTTGCTCAACATGGAGTTTTGTTTGAGATGGAATTGTTTTTGTCTGCAAATCAACAATTGGCCTTAGAAGATTATTTTTTTACATTACATTGGCTGCATACCACCAACAGTGCAACTAATTGTGTATCCTCAAGGCGAGCAGTGTTATTATAAATTCTTTGACACAACTTTATTAGACCAAAATGAGATAATTTTCACATCTAACAATCTCTCACGGCACAGTGGTTTTAAAAACAAGGCTCTACATACATTTAAACAATGATGTGTTTAAGTGTGTGTATGTGTGTGTGTTTTCTAATCTCGACTTATGTAAATGTACACGACTGTGTTTGTGTGTGTGCTACTCTGTGTGTTTGTATGTTGTTCTAATCTGCACATAAATGTGTATGGCTTACTGTGCTCAAGCAAGTCCTTGTTGGCCTGTTCCCCAAAGTGAATTTTCAGTAAACATTTGGCCCTCAGTGGAGGGGACAGCCTTAGCCGAGCAGGCCTCCCTGTTAAAGCTCCTGTCATCTCCGGTCCTGTCACCAGTCAGTCAGGGAGCATTTTTATCAATGAGGGAGAAGCCTTGTCAGGAGACTCGCTCATGGAGCTACAGTCACAAAGCAGAGCCATTTGTCATGGCTTCTCTCCTGGGTAATAACAAATGGCTCTTCAAGTCCTCCCTGCTAGAGGATTTGTGTTGGAGTCGAGCAACTTCAGGGACTTGAAAGTCATGATTGAAGTCAAACAACATTAAGGAGGATGGTCAGGTGAAATCGAGGAGAAGTCTAACAAAATACTTGTATATTGTGCAGCTTATCACCATATACCCAGAACTGGTGGTATGTCCTCCTTCAAACTTCAGAGACTAGTCTCATATCTTTATCTAATCATCAGATCAGCATTGCATTATTGCACTGATACATTTAAGAGTGTAGTGCCCTACATTGTTATATTTTGAAACAACAAAACAACATTGAAACAATTGCACAAAAAAATATAGAATTCTGCTTGGAATGGTTCTTGAATTGTTCCAGAAAAACAGCACCTGAATGTTGTGTTTGTTTGTTTTTTTTACCTTTTCAGGATCACTTATGTGCAGTCCACCACAGGCGTGGTCGCCCCTATGCCACTGGTCTCTACGGCGACCGTCTCCACCCCGCAGCAGCTCCCGCCTCCCTCAGGTCCGGCGTTCCTGCCGTCGTCCCTGGCAACCCTGGGGTTCACTGCCATAGCCCCCGCGGGCCAGGCTCTGGTCCAGCCAATCGGAGCAGGTGAGGAGAAGCCAATGACCCAACGTCATTGGCCGGGTTTCCCAGATTCTTTAAGAAGCTCTTAAATGCTAAGAACTTCTCAGGAGCATTCTTAGAACGTTCTTAGAGCGTTCCTAAGAAGTTCTTAGCACTTAAGAGCTTCTTAACGAATCTGAAAAACCCGGCCAATGTGAACTTAAGGGTAAACTGATACTGTAGCATAGTGAGTTATGAAAGCCAAGTCTCTATTAGAGACGGATGGTGCACGTTAATAATAGATTTGTATTTATCAGTCTTCTCTTTCTCCTTCCTTTTCTCTCCATCAGGACAACCGCCCCTCTTGGCGCCGGCTCCTCCCCCCAACTGTTCGTCACAGCCCGCCGTGGCCAATGGAGCGCCGCGCCAAGTGCTCACAGCCATCTACCCCGCACCCAGCGTCACCCTAGCGACTGGGATGGTTTCTGTGGCAACGGTACCCCCGAACATGACCCTCGCCCCTTCCTCCTCCGGCCCAGACTCCCCCTCCTCCGGCCTGCAGATGGGGATGGCCGCACCTGCGCCGGTGGCCCAGCTGTCGGAGCCCGTGAAGGCGCAGCCGCACGCCGACGGACAGGTGGGCTCGTCGCCCGTCGCCATGGAGATGGAGAGGCAGAGCGCCCTGGAGAAGCACGCAGACGGAGAAGCACAGGCGGAAACCCCAGGACACGCCGCCACAACAGCACAAACAGGCAGCCCAGCTCGGCATCCCACCCCCACAGGTAAACACCAGCTCTTCATATCACAATGCCTTTACAGAGCTCAGGTATTGCTTTATTTTGAGGTTCAGTAAGCTCACATTCGTTATGAGCACTGTATGAAGAGTTAGCAGCAGTCATTATTGGAGAAGGAAACTTTAATATAAAGGAGTGCCATGCCCCTCTAATAGCTGAAGGCACACACCACATCTCTAGAAGTATAGCCAATACTGCATGTCAATTCTGTGGCATTGTGCACATTTCTAAGTGTAGTGAATGAGAAATTTGTGTAGATGTGCTTCTACCTGAGGAGCATAATTATGTCCTAGTCAATAGATAAAGCTAATGCTGCGTTACTTAAAAGTGTGTCTTATCTAAAAGTACTGCCTTTGGCATCAAGATGTAGTTGTGTATATATCGCTGACTCTTTTCCATGACCATGTTCGTTCAAAATGGCTCCTGCTGCTCTTTAGAGAATGCCACCTCACATTAATGATGTCCCTGCAGGTCGCCATGGCAGCATGCAGGTCATGGCTCAGGATGCAGCCAATCAGAGCGAGGCAGAAAGAGAGCGGAGGATGGAGGAAGGCGGAGTGTCATGGCGCGACCAAGTGGCTGAAGGACAGGGGTCCGAGAGGGCCCCCAAGGGCCACAGCAATGAAGAGAGCGGGAGGGAGGACCATGGCAAAGAGGTGAGGACACAGGTCTGAGTTCAGTGAATGCAACTCTCTTCCTCCCTCTCTCTCTCTCTCTCTCTTGCCATCTACCGTAATTTCCCAACTATTGGCCACGGCTTACACATTGATTTTGCAACATTTTTCAGCTATGAGGCTAATACACAAGGGCATTTGACATGGTATTGATACGGTTTTGTTTCTTTTAACTTGCATAGAACACTTTCCTGCGGCTGATACACAATACAGCTAATACACAGGAAATTACTGTAAATCCATCTGTGGCAATAGTGTCGTGTGGAAGTGAATGTATTTGTTTTAAACCGATTTTTGTGTCTTTCTCTTCTCTCTGTCATGTCTCCTGTCACCCTCCCTCTGCTGCTCTCCCTCCACGTAGGTGAGGCGTAAGGAGTCCAACTCCCCTGCGCCTCCTCCATCAGGACTGGAGCCTCCTCCTCCGCCTCCTCAGAATGACAGGGACAACCCCACTGTCAAGAAGGCCAAGTCCCGCCCTCCGCCACTCAAGAGGACCTTTGAGCCTGTCGACAAGTGAGTGACCACTAATGACCACTAATAATCACAACCCAATGACTCCTTAGAGAAGCACTCCGGAGGAGCTCTGTGATTGCCTTTAACGTGGGGATCTCTTCTGTGATAGGGTGATGTCGGGGTCGTACTTCGAGGAGCGTCTGGCCGAGCTGCCGGAGTTCCGGCCCGAGGAGGTGCTTCCTTCTCCGACGCTGCAGAGTCTGGCCACCTCACCTCGAGCCATCCTGGGGAGCTACCGCAAGAAGAGGAGGAACTCCACCGGTAAGACGAAGGGAGGGAAGGATGGAGGGAATACATAGAGAGCTAAGAAAGAGGCGGAGGAGGAGGGCTGGGGGAGAGAAGGGGATCCCATATGGTGCCCCCTTCTGTGGGTATATGTGGCCACTTTTGATCAAGAAGACAGTGAATTTTCAGTGTAGCACATTACAATGCAGCTGTGGATGTCACTCTGACACTTGTAGAAAAGGGAGAGTTTGCTGTAGAACTAGAAGTATTATGTAGTTTTATTGATTTATTTTCTAGTGTGTGTGTGTGTTGGGGGTGGGGGGCCGTTGTTATGTTGGAGAAGCTGTTAAATGTTCATCTCAACTGCCCACGAAGACCGCATAATTGCTGGAAATATGAACATGAGGTCTCCCAAGTTTTTAGTGGCAGAGAATGATTTTATCGCCGCTATTATCACTTCCAGTCATGGAACGTCTTCCTCATCCCTTCCACCCCTGCTAATGTGCTAATTTCCTTTCGTCAACTGTCCAAAATGGAGTGTTATTCAGCCAGACACAGCTTTTGATTTTCTGGGGTTGCTTTGGGGGTTTCCATAACATACTTGGCATGGGCTGTGTTTGGCAAGAACATCTGCTTGTGGCCAAATTTCAAAGTGTTTCCCCTCCAGCTTCAAGAGGCTTTGTGTTGTTTACTGTGATTTAGAAGTCTGCAGTTAGATGATTTCGAGCTGCTGCATTCTCTGTGCAGCTCTGTGGACCCGAGTGAAGGGATTTTTCATTCCACATTCATTTTGTTTTCCATAGGCCGGCGGTGTAGCTACTTTCCTGACTGTTTGTATGAGTCATCAAACCTGTTTTAGCTTCTCTGTAGAGGAAGTCAAAAAGAATGTCTACTTATCCTTTTTCGTCTGGTTTTCCATCCGGCTCTCTTTTCTCTCGTTCCACCCTTCTTTCCTCTCATCTTAACTCCCTCCCTCGTTCCCTCCTTTCTGTCGTGTCACGTCCTCCTCTCTTCCTCCTCTTCCTCGCCATCTTTCTCTCCTCTCAGATCTGGACTCTGCCGATGACCCCAGCTCTCCCAGGAGGAAGAGTCGCCGGCTGTCCAGCTGCAGCTCCGAGCCCAGCACGCCCAAGAGCGCCGCCAAGTGTGAGGGGGACATCTTCACCTTCGACAGAGCAGGTGAACACACACACCTGTAACACAACTCACAACGTAGTGCTTAGTATACTGTAGTGTTACCAACCATACTGATGGTGTTGATAACAGATAGATAGATAGATACTTTTCATAGATAGATGTTTTCCATTCACACAACACACAACATGGGAGCATGAGAAGAACGAAATAGGAACTCAGGTCTCGGTGTGAATGTGAACATAGTGAATGATAAATAAATAAATATGTACTCAAAATTAGTGCAATGAGACCTGTCCTACATACAGTAACACTTATCCTACATACAAACAACATGTCACAGTATTTCAAATAACTTACTATAACAAATAACAAGTAAGTAAAGAGCAGCAAAATTCTGTGGCTTGAGATGACTCAAAGGCACGGCAGAGGGGAAGAGTTTATCAGTCTGACAGGGCTCAGGTAGTAGCGCTTCTTTAACGCGGTGGTCCTTGGTGATAACTGTTTGTGTGTCCTCAGGAGAATCGGAGGACATGTTGGTGGAGCCGGGGGAGCGTGCTCCATACTCCTCCCTGCGCCGCACCCTCGACCAGCGGCGGGCTCTCGTCATGACACTCTTCCACGACTACGGCTTCTTCCCCTCAGGTAACCGATCATGTCTGTCATACTGCCACTGGCTACGTGGTCTGTTCTGTGTCTGTGTGCTCTTGACAGTTGGCAAAACACTGTTCAGTTGAAAAATATAATATTTTTTTTAATTTGGAAGTGGAATAAGTATCATAGTAATTCAACATAATTATCATCAAAATGGTGTTTGATTTATTTAATTATCTTAAAATAGCTGCTATGTTATATAGTTATATAGTGAAACAAATTAGCGTAAATTAAGCAATATCATATTTTTAACCATTTAACCAATTTACCGGTAATCAGTAAGAATCTTCAACTATTCCTAATTCCAAGCAAACCATACAAGTTACTAGTAAAGAGAAGTGAGTAGTCATTGACGATCTGGTATTGACCTCCCTCTTCTCCTCGGCCCTCTCAGCCCAGGCAACGGCTGCCTTCCAGGCCAGCCACTCGGACATCTTCCCCACCAAGGTCTGCCTGCAGCTGAAGATCCGCGAGGTGCGACAGAAGATCATGCAGACGGCCACGCCTGGGGCCTCCGACGGCCCGGGGTTGACGGCAGCGATAGGATCCGACTCGGCCTCCACCCCAGGCCCGTCCAGCGCACCACTGCGAGAGGAAAGCGGGGCGGAGTCTGACGAAAGGGGGAGTGGCCACGAGGAAACCAACAACACGAGCGAGTCGCAGGATTCGACCAGATGAAGAACGACTCACAACAACAATTAGCAACTAATAGCGAAGGTGGAGGAGATGAGAGACACACGGAGGGAGGAATATATCCTACACTTTCCCACATATTTACATACAACAACACTTTTTTGTGGCAATTTTTTCTTTTTTTTCCGTTCGTTTGTGGGACACAGAAAATATGCGGCACACAGTCTCTTATAACACAATCACATCCACAGCCACACACAGTCACACACATGCATGCACTCACTCACATACACCCAATACACACCCGAACATCAGCATGCACACACACACACACACACGCAAACACACACACACACACACACACACACACACACACACGCACACACACAGACACAGACACACACACACACACAGACACAGACACACAGAAACAGACAAGCAAACAACAGACTATACAGTCTATACAAATAGACTCACTCAGAAAACATTACCCACGGAAACTCACAAACATTTATGCAAGGACACAACGCAAAACACAAACGAAAGAATGAAATCTATATCTATAACGTTGCCGTCGGTCACTCACACTCACACACAACAGGCACAAAAACAAAACTTTTTGTAAAGAGCATGACCAGGCACACACTTACTTTGTACAGTGAGGAGAGGGACAGAGCAATTCGAGCACCATGCAGACCGATGGCCACACACACACTCACACACGGAAAAACAAATCATCAACCATCAACTTGCCACTTCTATCTCCCCCAAGTCCCCCAACCCCCTTCTCCACACATCCAGCATTGGTGGCTAAGCGTCCAGCCACCAGACCTCAGTTCCAGTGCCCTAGAATGCTGCGCCTGTGCCAGCCCCTCGACTGACCTCTGCTCATCGTAACCAAGCCATCGGCTCTTGCTCTCCTCATTGGCCTGATTGTTATACTGAATGGATAAGAATGTCTCTTTCGTTTTTTGTTTTTTTTTTTCTTCCGATTTTTTCCTTGCTTTTTAGGGGTTTTTTTGTACTGTTGAAATGGACAGAAACTGGGCCCACGGTGGCTGGCTCTGTTGGACCCAGTCACCCAGACCCAGGCAGGCGTGTAGCAGCGGTGCCGGTTCAAGTGAGAACCAAAACTCTTTGGTTTCCCCCGTGTTCCGTGGTTCCGGTTTCCGTGTTCTGATGAGAGAAAGGGAGGCAGCAGCGGCTCGTCTAGCAACAGCGGCAGGAATGGATGCAGTAGATCATGGCTGGCGTGTGCGTTTGCTTCTTCCTGTGGTGTTCAGAAATAGCTGTTCTGTTAACTAGTTTTATTTTTCTTCTTCTATCCCTTGATTTCATGTTTTCTTTCAATTCGAACTGAACCAAACGCAAGTTTGGTTAATCAAGACTTACTGACTTGCAACTGACCAAGCGGCCGGGTAAAGGCGGAGGAAGAGAAGACAAGGCTGTGGTGACTGCCAAAAAGCATACACACACACACACACACACACACACACACATACACATGTACTAAGAGCGAGTGATAGAATGGCACAGAAGAGGAACGTATGTATATCTTCAAAAAAGAGAGAAGAATAGACAAAAAACAATGACTAACTCACCAAGCTTTTCCCCCAACCCCACTTAATCTGTCTGTAGTATGTGCTTTGTTGTCAGCACTTGTGTCGTTCTGGTGAACCCGGTTAACCTGTGACAACAGTCCGCGTTTTTCCTGGATGGCTGTGGTAGGCCTATCTCTTTTTAGCACGGACTAACATAAGTACATACCAACTCACCACCCGTTTTTTGTCTAAGCAGACTTGTGCTACTCCTCGCTCCTAAACAAAAAAAACCTCCTTTTCGAGCCTCCATGTTAGGCTTTCCTTCCCACCCCAGCCTCTCTTACCTTGTAGTGTACGCTATGGATGGGGGTGCTAGTTTCTTTTAAATAAAAATGTTTCAGTCAGGTGTTTGCACAATAAGTGGCCCTGTGGCCACGTTTGAAATCAGGAAAGTATTGTTTTTGATAGATATTTAAATTTAACCACATCTTAGTTCCGTTCCCCCCCTTACCCCACCCTATCCTATACCTCCCCCGAAGCCACCCACCCATGCTTGCCTTTCTTTTTCCTTGCTGAAGCTCCTTTTTCCTTGCTCTTATGATTTGTTCTTAATTCCCCCTTTCTTGCCCCCAACTCTCACCCCAAAAGCCTGGCTTCAGGGTCAGGTGAAGTTTTGTAGCTCAGGATGGATTACATTAGGATAACCCCAGGGAATTCTGACTCTAGAACAGTGCTACAGGGCGTATTCTCAGGATCTAACCCTTTCACCTCCCAACCCCAACCCCCCTACTCCCTTTCTCTGCCACTTTATCTCAATGGTGCAATAGGACAGTAGAAGTGGATATGGTTGATACGATTGACAGGATTGTGCCATAGATATTCACTGTACAGTCTGAAGAGCTGTCGTAAAAAAAAAAGAAAATGTATAAAAAAGACAGAAAAAATGATGTATAATAACATCTATAATTTGAGTTCTGAGAAAGTAAGTAATCCAACAGAACAAACTAAAAAAATCCAAACTATTAATATAGCACTTTCTTTTTCGTCTTGTTCAGCTGAGGGGTCATACCTATGTCTCTCAGTATTCACTTGAATGTGTGAAAAAATATATATATATATTTCTATATGTGTATAATATAGAGGTGCGTGTGTGTGTGTGTAAACGTTTCTACAAGAATTCAAGCAAACTTGATATTCCCTCACTCAAAAGCTGTCACTTCTTACTTGCCTAATTCAGTGGCACAACTCTTAGGACTGTTACTGTATGTGTGTGTAAAACTGACAGGTATGTGAGGGAGCGTGAGCAAGAGAGAGAGAGAAAGAGAGAGAGAGAGAAAGAGATAGTGAGAGAGAGAGAAAGAGAGAAAGAGAGAGAGTGAATGAGAGTCATACAGACCCTATGATTAGACAGAAATTTAAAGAATCTTGGCACTTAATACTTACTGTCTGCAAACATGCGCTTGCACACACACACATGCATACTGACACCTATGCGTGTACACCTTACGATTGTGTATCCAATAAATGGTCCTTACTTTGGAGAAGGAATTTTAGAATGAGAAAGAGTGTTAGCCCGTAAACAGGCATGTTGACCATGTGCAATATTTCTAAACAAAATGAATATTGAAAATATTAAAGACCTAACCCAACCAAATCTATCTGTGCCGTTTGTTTAATGTTTGTTAAGTGTTCAGTTGAAACTTATTATTGTGTGGGTATGTGTTTTTCTATAGGCCTACTATCTATCCATTTTTATTTTTATATGTATGCTACATAGGCTACCCTAAGTCATTTGTTTATAAAGTTAGCTTGTTTGTACATGCATAGGCTACATGACCAACTCCAAACTGTCTGCAAATGATGAATGAGTCATAACAAAAAAATAATAAAAAATAGTGAGGATGCTGACATGCAACTCAGTCTATGCTGTTCTGTGGAAAAATATACCTCCTCCAGCAGTACACAGGGCCTGAGCTGCTACAGTCATAAAGTGATAGTAACACCCATCAACCCCCAGGGAGTGAAAACTTCTAAACAGTAAGCATGGTGGATGGAAAGAACAAGATCCAGTTACATTGCATAAAATGCTGTGGCGGTCATTAATTGCTTGCTTGGCATAAGCTGTTTAAGGAAAAAAAAGTCTGAAAACTGCAGGAATGGAGGCCCTTAATGGATGAAGCAGGACTGACCCAAAGGACCATGACACAGTCTAACCAGCTGGAAAGATAGTAGCCAGGATATAGAGGATGTCTTAATGGCCGACCACCTGCTAAAATGAAAATGTCAATACACATCCATACATATAGCCTATTAGTATTTGGATCTTTTAAGAGGGATCTTAAGGCACATTTGTTTAATATGCACTTAGTCTTTTGAGCGTTTGTTATGTGTTATGGTTTGTATAATAGTATTGTTTTGTTATAATTGTCCATTGATAGAATTTGACATTTATTTTGCTACTGTCCTTAAATTTAGCCATACCATGCTATAGTTATTGTTATTATATAATTAATTGAGTGACTTATTTGATTGCTATTCTCATTTTCATTGTTTTATTTCTCATTAGGTTAGTGCTTAAAATGATTGTTTTATTGATAATATTGCTATTCTCCCTATTTTGTAATTGTTCACTGTTAATTTAATTTGTATTGTTATTTATTTGTATGTCGCTTTGGACAAAGGCGTCTGCTAAATAACCATAACCATAACCATTAGTGAAATCAACGAAGAGAACACATCAAAAGGGAGAGGACTAGAAAGAACTAGGTGAGGATGCATATCAACATAAACCAGTTCCAGTTTGGACCATCAATAGATTACAAACTAGCCTAATATTTGGGGGTCCTAGTGGCTGGAAGGTTTGGACTAGGCCTATACATTGCATAAAAGCAGACCCTGAGCACCTAGCAGAGCTGCACTGCCATGAGTAAACTCTATAGGGATACGATTCTACACAGAAATGTGACATTATTCCTGGCATGAGGAGAGGAGCAGGTCAAGACAGACTGGTGACCAAACTTTTTAATAATTTTCTCAGAAACAACAGACAGACCTACGCCAATCAGTGTCAGAAATCACTCTGAAGGATATCCAACCCCCTTATTTTTATTTTATTTTTTTTTACTATAGGCTTTATATTTTTCCCTTATCATAAATCAGTGGGTCAGACCAGTAGATTCACTCATCTGAATGTAGCCTACTGTGCGGCCTATACTTCATTTTATTTATTTAAAATATAAAATGCTAATTGCAGTTAAGAAAATGTAGCCTTTTATTACTCATATGTTTATTTAAACGGAAAAAGGCTGATCTCAGATGGGTGAGCTTATATCATCACCAAGGCCACAGTTTAAAATCGGAAAATTGTTTATTGGGTTAATTGCAAGGGAGCGCCATCTGTGGTTCCACTCGAAATATTCAGAAACAGTAGTTGTAGTTGTTTTGGCTCTCCCGCTGAAACGATTGTCTTACCAACATACCGTTGCTAAGAACTTCATTTCCCAGGAGGCATTGCAATCTGTCATAGAACCGTAGTCACTCTGGCCAGACATTCAGAGTAGGGGAGACGCAGGGAAACAGATCATTTCGTCTCTTTTATTTCATAACTATTCAACTCATAAGAGGAGTAGTCGACACTCGAACAGATATCGGATAGGAAAACCCTAAATCCCCCGCCCCGCCACCCTTGCAATAGATATGAGCGGCAGCGGGAGGCCCAGGACAAGCTCTTTTGCTGAGCCTCAAGGCGCTCCCGGAGCCGCTTCATCATCCGCTGGATCAGCCGCTGTCGTGGGGAGCAACACAGGAAAGACCGGGGTCTCGCAGGCCTCGGGCACATCTTCGTCTGGGTGCGGAAATTTGAAGCTGGCCAGTGAGTATTTAACATATTGTTAGTTTAACAGCCACATACTACTAAACAAACTCCTGCCTGGTAGTATATTTAATTCACCAGTGAGTGTTTGCGTAGTTTGTAGGCGGAATGTAGCTAGCAAGCTATGATAAAGTTAACGTTAACGTTTATAATGGTCATTTCTCATAATAGCTAACCAGCTGGGTTAGGTAGTTCACCATGTATAACTTGTTAATTCCGCCTCCCTACCGATTGGTAATACTTGTGGCAACAAATACTGTAATTTATTGAGTACTTAATGTTTACCCACATCAACAACAAGTATCATATTTTTGTACTTGCTAGTTGCCAGGATGTGTGCAAGCTAGCAAAATAACTCGATCTGAATGTTACTAGCTAACGATAGCTAGCTAACAGCGCCGTATTTTAACCATTTGGACGCATCACGAATTCAGTATCAGTACCTGCTAGGTGCTTTAGCTGGATGTTGTAGGTAAATAATACGATATGTAAGATGAACTGCATAGAAAATATTAGCCATGAGTTCATGTCTCGTTACATTATCTAGTTGCCAGGCAAAGTAACTGGGTTTGTTAACGGTGCAACACCATGTATCTAACGTTGAAGTAACGTTAACTACACTTATTCAACGAACTATCTAACGTTAGCGCAACATTAATCGCAACATTAGCAAGTTCAGTAATGTATTTGGAAACGTTAACGTCGATTTGGTTTCGAAACAACGTGTCATTGTATTTAACGTCAGTCCTTCGTAGTAGACCAACATTTAGACAATTAGATAGCGGGATGTGTGGGTGATCTGGTGGTTTTCAGTGGAATGTATGCAGATGTACAGTTAGCTTACTCGCTAGCACTGGTAGAGCACTCAGCAAGCTAAGGTTATTAGCAATGATGACTAACGTTAGCTATCCAGATAAATAATACCTCCCTGACTCAGTTGGGGTACTTTGTAGCACTGGCAACTGGAAGTACGAGTAAACACCGAGGTCATTGTATTTTACTCTACCCTATAAAGTAGCAAGTCAACATAATCTTTGTTTAAATGCCATAATGTGACACCCAATGGGCCTCTGTCACACGGTTCCCAAGGTCTGCCCTTTGGAACCTCTCAAGACCTTTTAGAATAATTGATACTGTTGACAGGGTAGCCACATATCATGTATTGGTCAATTTCACTGAGGTGACATATCAAGCGGTAACTCGATTATTCTTGAGTAAGCTGGGATCAACTAGAATTCCATCTTGAGACTATTTAGGCAATTATTTTCAGAAGATTCAGACCTGAAGTCCTGTGATGATGGAGTGTCATTAAGTGAATGGTTCAGCCTGGCTTAAAGGCATGAATCACCACAGTGGCGTTTACCTTAAGAGACTGTTTGTATGAACATGGGTCTTGTAAAAATAAGGGAAGCAGAAAAAAAAGGGCAGATAAGTCACCCACAAGGAATATTGTTTACGCCTTGGATAATTTAGGGGAACTTTTTTGTTACTTGGTTATCTAGTCTGGAAGTGGAATAGAATGCCTTAGAAAACCAAAAATGGCTCCACTCAAGCATTTTGGAACTTGACGCTAGTCCACTGGATTTAATAATAGCTAATATATTCAATTCTGCAATTCGTCAGCAGAAATCCTTTCCACTTTTGGATAATAAATCTGAATATTTTGTATTTGTGTGCATTTTCATACTTTTGCGAGACCAAAGTCACCGACTCTGTTTTCTGTCATGCCCTTGTCAGACTCCAAGCAAAAAAACATATTGAGCAGCTCTTTCACCCACACATTTCCACCAGACCTGTGCATGTATGTTTTGATGGTGTGTGCACTCATAATGTGACACCCAACGGGCCTCTGCATGTATGTTTTGATGGTGTGTGCACTCATAATGTGACACCCAACGGGCCTCTGTCATGTGGTTCCCAAGGTCTACCCTTTGGAACCTCTCAAGACCTCTTAGAATAATTGATACTGTTGGCAGGGTAGCCACGTAGCAATGTATTGGGCCATTTCCTCGAGCTGACATACCAAGCAGGAACTCGATTGTACTTGAGCAAGCTGGGATCAACTAGAATTCTATCTTGAGACTATTTAGGTAATGATTTTCAAAAGATTCAGACCTGACTGTGATGATGGAGTGTCATTACGTGAATGGTTCAGCCTGGCTTAAAGGCATGAATCACCACAGTGGCGTTTACCTTAAGAGCCTGTTTGTATGAATATGAGTCTTTTAAAAATAAGGGAAGCAGAAAATAAAGGGCAGATAAGTCACCCATAAGACCCATATTCACGTCTTGGATAATTTAGGGGTACTTTTTTGTTACTTGATTGTCTAGTCTGAAAGTGGAAGTGAATGTCTTGGCCATGGGAAACCAAAAATGGGCTTACTCAAACATTTCTGAACTTGATGTTAGTCCATTGGATTTACTAATAGCTAATATATTTGATTCTACAATTCCTCAGCAGAATTCCCTTCCCTTCCCGCTTTTGGATTATAAATCTGAATATATTGTATTTGTGTGACTGACCACAGCCACCCCACTGTGTTTTCTCTCATGTCCTTGTAAGACTCTAAACATATTGCGCAGCTCTTCCGCCCAACAATTTCCACCAGACCTGTGTGCACGTGTGTTTTGATGGTGCGTGCACTCATCTAGAGACCAGCTCACGTTACATGTTCCTAACCAATATCAGTCCTCTTCTCTGTGCCAGCCCAGCCTGTTGCAGATGAGAATGGGGTCATTGACAGGGCAGTGCGATCGAGTCCCACTGTCTCAAAGTTACTGTCTTGTACTTCAGCACTCACCTGCTTTTTTTGCCAGCTAGTCACGAGTGGCATCATATTACTATTGCCCCTATACGCACAGATATTTTCCAGGATACCTAACGCCTCATGTTGTCTCTCACTGCTGGGTCAGTGGTTGGTAGGCCTACTGTTCGATGGTTCTGTGTGGCCAGTGGAAAGCAACAAGGAAGACATTGTTTATATGCACAGGAACTGTTGGTCTTTTTAAACTCTGCATAACAAACTAAACCAAGATGTAGGCTACTGTATATTCAGACCCTATTATGGGCATGACAGGTTATTAATGGCAGATACCTTTTGTACAAGGTGATGGCATATTGGTTACTGTAGTGCTCAGTTGGTGTGTCTAAGTATGATCGTAGTTTTGCCCATTGGTGCTTATTGTTATCCAGAAACTACATATTTATGGTTATTTTAGTTGAGTTGCTCCAGAGACAATTTTAGTAGCCTCCGGAGCAAACTCACACGGTGTAAAATTCTGACACTGTTCTATGGCCCTGGTCAGGGCCTTAACAAGCACAAAACGGCTTCAGCTGTCAAGCCAGTAGCAAGCTCCTCCTGTGCCATCCACAGTTAATCTGACTGTGTGTGTGTGTGTGTGTGTGTGTGTGTGTGTGTGTGTGTGTGTGTGTGTGTGTGTGTGTGTGTGTGTGTGTGTGTGTGTGTGTGTGTGTGTGTGTGTGTGTGTGTGTGTGTGTGTGTGTGTGTGTGTGTAGGGGACAGCGGAAAGGTGACGACGGTGGTGGCCACCCCTGGGCAAGGCCCAGACCGCCCTCAGGAAGTGTCTTACACAGACATTAAGGTAATTGGGAATGGCTCCTTCGGAGTGGTGTACCAGGCTCGCCTCGTCGACAGCCAGGAGTTGGTGGCCATCAAAAAGGTGCTGCAGGACAAACGCTTCAAGGCAAGTGTCACACACATACCCATCTGTACTCTCTCTCTCTCAGACATTGAGATGACACACACACACAGGCACGCATGCATGCTCCCCAAAAAAGGCTGACTCTAATCCTAAAAGTTGAAATTGACTGTCGAAACTGCAGGGTAAGAGTGCTGTAGTTTTTTTTTTTTAGTAGCTTCAGGGTAGTGCAATCAGACATGGTGTGTGTGCTCGTGGAGTTTACCATTCCAGTCAGCCTTCACTTTTTTCACATTATAAACTGTATTGTGTTGTTCAGCGTTTCTCTGCCTTTACATTTTAAGTCAATATAGCCACACAATTATTGGAGGAAATCGTTACGCTTGGCAATAACTGATAAATGTGTCCCTGGTCCTTCTTTGTGTGTGTGTAGAATCGGGAGCTTCAGATCATGAGGAAGCTGGACCACTGCAACATAGTGAGGCTCCGCTACTTCTTCTACTCCAGCGGGGAGAAGGTCAGTACCTCAGTGGTGTATCTCAATTCCTCCCCCCCCAAAAGCATCCTCTCCTCCTTCTCCTCCTCCTCATAAAGTGCTGAAGCTGCATCTCTCCCCAGTGAGACTGCACAGCTGTAGACAAGCACTTTCTCAAAGATGGAGAGAAATTACCTCTCCAGATGCAAGTTGGAACACGGCTCGGAAATTGATTAGCTTCCAACAGGGGGGGGAGAAGACAGAACTGAAGGCCCCCTGTAGCTAATGAACAAGCCCGGGGAGAAATCGATGGTAAATCTTGTGGCTTTGGCAGTCGCGCCGGCCTGACTGGAACATGTCATTGTGACAGCGGCTCGTCTCTCTCCCAAGGCATTTAGGCCTGTTCGACATGACACAAACCCAATAAGCATACTCTCACTCCTGCTCTTTTCCTATGGGTCTGAGCATGTTAATACCTTGGGCAATGGGCATACACAGTTACTTCTCATTAGAAACAATTTGATAATCATTATTTGAATAAATTATATGAGAAATTATGGGATGTGTTCCCGCTGTTCAGCTGGTACAGGTGCTATCAATGCTAAAGTCTCAGCATGACTCAATACAGTATACATATACCTCGCTATATGAAAATGTAAATCGCTATGGATAAAATGTTCTGCTTATTTATAAAACATAAAATGATGGGTGAGTGTATTTGAACAGTGTTTGTTGTGGGTCTTCCACAGAAGGATGAGGTCTATCTGAACTTGGTGCTGGACTACGTGCCAGAGACGGTGTACAGAGTGGCACGACACTTCAACAAAGCCAAGACCATCATTCCCATCATCTACGTCAAGGTAAGCGCCACACCAGCTGCTCACGGTCATCACTGAGCCTGTGCGTGGCTCCTGGATTTTTGAAGAAGACTCAAGGACGATTTATTTCGGGACATGTGAGTGAGCTTTGACTCACTTCACTTGTTCTTTTTCTCGTCACTCGCTCACTTGTTCTGTTATATGTCCCCCTTTCTTCTCTCTGTGGCCTTCTCTCTCTCCTCACCGCTCTGAGCTCTGTCCTATACTCCGCTCTTACATCTCAACTGTTCCTCTCTTTTGCTATTTCCAACACTCTCTCTCTCTCTCCTCTCTTCTCTCTCTCTCTCTCTCTCTCTCTCTCTTTCTCTCTTTTTCCCTCCTACCCCCACTTGGCCTTCAGGTGTATATGTATCAGCTGTTCCGCAGTTTGGCGTACATCCATTCCCAGGGCGTGTGTCACAGAGACATCAAGCCCCAGAACCTGCTGGTGGACCCTGAGACGGCTGTCCTTAAACTGTGTGACTTCGGCAGGTAAGTTTGGGCTGGCACCCCTGCACCACACAAGGGAAGCTCAATAGAATACACGACTCATGAAGTGAGCGTCACCAGCGCGGTACTGTATTTTGTGCGTACGTGTCTGAAGCTGAGGTAGTTGTGGAAGGTGTCCGGAAATGAGTAACACGACAAGGTGTTATTAGCTGTGGGGAATGGGGTGCTCGCTCCTGTCTGTTCCATTCTCAAAGCTGAAATCAGTCATACGGTCAAACGGCGACAGGTACAGTTGACCCGTGGTGACATACTGGAACACATGACTTGAGAAACACTGAAACACTTTGCACTTAATCTCAAATACATTGCTGTTTGCAAAGTGGCAATACTGTGCTGGTTACGGTGCGGTGCTTTTTTATGTGCACTGTAGCCTTGTGTTAATGCCAATGCATTAGGCCTAATGTTCGACTGAAGGCGACAAACATGGCTGTTTATTTTTAAGTGCAGGGGTATAGAATCTGGGCATGCATTGTAAAGTGGTGCATGACTCAATGTTCTCAGGTAATGGCAACTCTGATGACTCGAGCACTCACCAGGACGTTAAAATCCTGCATCCAGTCACAGCAGCACATTCTGAAACATCTGGGCTAGCGGGTTTGTCTGTGTTAAGCCTCCCTATCATGGTCCAAATACATGGGATGCTTATCATAGTGGAGAAATACTTAAACAAGTGACAGCCCATATTTTACATCTGCGGTGAGAAGAAAAAAAATCAGAAATTAACCAGCTGCACTCAGCTACCGTTCGGCTTATTGGGATTTTATTGAGCAGGCTTGCAAGTGAAATGAGATGTGCGTTGTTTACTGCATTGCTTTTTCAGGTGGTTTCAGTTAGTGACATTTTCCCCTCATCCTGCAGACTGGAACCTCATATACATGAGTCAGGGCTGCGTCTGTGAGAAACAGATCACAGTATGACCGTAAAGATCGCACTAAAAACCACAGATCACAGGCAAGCTCCAGCAGTAGTGCTGTTGTTAGGTGCTGGAAGTTGTAACCAAGCCACGCTAAGAGATTCCGGGGGCATGCCTCACCTTCATATTTTAACTTTTAAATGCATCGATCTGGTGCATAGACTGTCTTATATTTATGGATGGAAATATTTCTGCTGTTAGCCTAAACGATTTTGCACTTTTGATATTTTAACCATACACACACAGGTGGAATAGTTATGATGATACGGCAATACGCTCACAATCACAAAGTATTGCTGAGTTTCACAGTTCAGATAAGTTAGTCAGTTAGTCAAAAATATTGTAAGCTACATTTTTGCACTGTGTGAAATTATGCAGAGGTGGCCTTTGTTGTTCAGCTAATTAAATTAACTGTAATCTGGCCATCTGTACATTCTTGCATATCTTCCTTTTTCAGGACAAGTCTGGATTATCAATATTGGGGAAAGTATGATGCGATCAAATTTGCATATGTCTCATGACAGGCTTTATATCAAGAAATAATCAATTTTTGTTTAATATACGGTTTGCTATGTGTTTAGTGGAGAATTCCTGAGATATTTCACGATCGCAGAATGCAATTACAATAAAATGTCATGCAAATTCAAGGATAATTTTTCGTGACCCATTTGTCATAGCAACTGGGTGCTAATATCATTGAAAAGCTTAGATGTCACTCATTCACGTGATCGTGTGTGTGTGAGAGAGATATCGGTGTAACGAGTTCTCCGTGAAACATACAGAGAACTCATGTAAAATATGTGCCACTGCCGAGTACATTGTGGGGAAAACACACTGAGCTCAGTGCAGGGCCCAATTCTGCAGTGGTGTAGTGTACAGACAGACCCGACTCTATTGTGTGGTAATGATCCTGTGTCCCTGCCTGCTGGTCAGCCGGTGTTTAGTATTGATCTGATGTGGGATGTGGAGCCCACAGTGGCAGCCCTGTGCTGGTGGAAGCCGGCTGGGGAGCAAGCGCTGGGAGAGCACTGCCTCTCACCATCATAAATAATCAGATTACTGGAGATTGTGTCAGAAGTTCTTGTTCTTTTTTCGGAACTGACCTCGCGGGTTGCCTCTGTTCTGTTCATTTATTATACAGGTTTTTTGTTTGTTTGTTTGTTTATTTATTTATTTTTGAATATATCAGAGAATTATAAAAGGGTTTTATTGACCTTGTCATGCATACTTTGTTGCTAGCATTTTTTTAAATGTATGAAGTTAGAAAGACATTTTGTAGGAAATGTTTTAGTTAATTCTCTTTTGACACAGCTCAGTTTTTTTTATTTTTTTTATCTTCACTATATCCTGTATTCATTAATTCAGGATCCTTTCGAAGGACAAAGATGACTCACTATTCCGTAGACTTATCTAAATGTACTTAAACTATGAGCTCATCCTCCCCTGTCCTGATTTAACAATGTATCCTAATGGGGGGGGGACACTGTAAACGTGTTGAGTCTGGACTCTTAGCATTTTCCCCCTCTTTCCCCCACTCCAGTGCCAAGCAGCTGGTCCGCGGCGAGCCCAACGTCTCGTACATCTGCTCGCGGTACTACCGCGCCCCCGAGCTCATCTTCGGCGCCACCGACTACACGTCCAACATCGACATCTGGTCGGCGGGCTGTGTGCTGGCGGAGCTGCTTCTGGGCCAGCCCATCTTCCCCGGGGACAGCGGCGTGGACCAGCTGGTGGAGATCATCAAGGTGCCACTTCGCCCCGCAGTCATTTAGATTCATTATGGGCCGATCTCACACACACACACACACACACACACACACACACACACATTTACCCTTACCCTTACCCTGACATGCTCTCACACATATGCCCACACACAGAGAGCAGCTCCTGCAGCAAACCTTATTTAAGATCAGTGTGGGGCTCCCTCTCCGTCCTAGTAAAAAATACAATACATTAGATTTCATTAAAAAGAACTTTGTTCTAAGCCCTGTAATGGACTCCGAATTTGGACTCGACATTTGCTGTGCTAATAAAAAGGATGTTTTTATTGTGTCTCACTACTTCACTCAGACTGTAGCGAGGCCACAAGCCAAAATGCACCTCCGCTGCAGCGCTGGGTGACCGTATAAAATAATGGCTTTTATGGGCCCTGTCCAGTTCCTCTGTTAGTTATCAGTTTTTTGGAATCGGCAGCCTGCGGCCATTCATTGGCACCGTCAAGACACCGCTCCTCATTTGTGGGACTTTCACATTTTCAAATTGTTACAAATTCTTCTAGAAGAACTTTTGCAAGTATTGCTGTTTTTTAACTTTTTTTTAGCTCTAGACCTAGAGTCATGACATTTTGAGGTTATTAGTACATTTTTTTTTATGGATCTCAACCTACCATGGGGGTTTGAGACAGAGTTGTTCTCGGATATTAAATGTCAGATTGACTTCATGCCCCTTTTGTCTATTGGCAAAAAAGTTGATGTTTATAATGAACCTTAGTACCTCATCTCAAATCTTTTTACTTTCAACAGGCACAAGCAGAGACAGAGAATATTTGAAAGCACCTCTTTCTTTCTTCAAACATTGTGTAACTGTCAGTTAGCCCCGAGCCCTCAATTCTGGAAGCCCAGGTCTGCCAGGCACACTTTTCTGCCACATTTGCTGGCTCCCAGAATGGTCGCTTTCATCATTCTTGAGAATAGAAGGAAGCGTGTCTCGCGTCAGGAGAAACTGCCGAGTCAGAGTGTTGGTGTTATTGGCCATCAGTCAAAACTAATGAGGTCTAATTGAGCGATTAGAGCGTTGCGGCGACCACTTCCTTAAACCCGCTTTGGGAAAGAACGAGAGGCGTGCGGCGGCTGGCGCGTGGAGAGGCACCGGTGCTGCTGCCGCCGCCGGTGTCCGAATTCATTTGGCCGCGATCCTCTCACATGTGTAATTGAATTCTGTGTTGGGCGTAATGAGCCTGATGGGGGCTGATTGCAAGGGGATTGTGTGTGTGTGTGTGTGTGTGTGTGTGTGTGTGTGTGTGTGTGTGTGTGTGTGTGTGTGTGTGTGTGTGTGTGTGTGTGTGTGTGTGTGTGTGTGTGTGTGTGTGTGTGTGTGTGTGTGTGTGTGTGTGTGTGTGTGTGTGTGTGTGTGTGTGTGTGTGTGTGTGTGTGTGTGTGTGTGTGTGTGTGTGTGTGTGTGTGTGTGCCCCACCATCCGCTGAGCTCCTCATGACACGACTGGGAGAACTCAATCTGGACATGTTTCAGATCATGCATTTGACCTTGAACCAGCCAGTCATTTTCTGCCGGATTTGAGGGTGTTGCTGTGTTAATCACAGTGTAATTAAAAGTGACTCTGCTTGGCTAGGACATCCTTTATGTGATTACATATTAAAATCCTAATGTGACGTTAAACAAAGGTTATACACTGCCAGGCTTTTCTGCACCAATCGGCAAAGAAAAACGTTTCCCCGTTGTAGAGGCCTTAAATGTATTTCATGTATATTTTCATGAATTGAGTGTCAAGCAGAGAAAAACACATGAATCATGATGAATGTGCAACATCTTCCATTTGTCTGATTAGTTTTGTGTCTGATTTTTGCTCACAGGTGCTTGGGACCCCAACAAGGGAACAGATCAGGGAAATGAACCCCAACTACACAGAGTTCAAGTTCCCCCAGATAAAAGCACATCCCTGGACAAAGGTGAGGATCAGAAATGTGCTTTGGTAGTAGCTAATGCCTCTGATTTTCAACTGTTTGAGTGGAAAACTGAAGTAGATGAGGAGTCACTGCACTAGATGTGGACTCTGAGGTTTATTGTTGTGCAATCTTGGCTGCTCTTATATAAACATGTCTTCTTTCAAAATGTATCCTCTCTCAGACCATAAATCATTTTTTGATTCCCTGGTTTTGACTAAACAAAAATGTCCCCAAGACAAAACCCCAATTGTAATTATCTGTCTGCCCTGGGTGCTAATTTCCTCGGATTTTAGTTCAGAGTCCTCTAGAACACTAGTGTTTTTTTCTTTCTTTCTTTCTTTCTTTCTTTCTTTCTTTCTTTCTTGCTGTCTGTCTATCTTTCCTTCCATCTTCCCTCTGTCTTTATTTTTGTTAATAATTTTTGCAGTGTACTCAGAAGTTCTCTTTTGGTTGGTTAAGTTAATAATTGACATTCCCAGCAGTCATCCCAAGAAATGAACATTAGGTCCAGAGGGGAAATGGGCTGTGCCAGAGCTCCAGCCTGGGCTATTAGACCCTAACTAATGATTTCATAATGAACTGCCTCTCTCACTTTACTCTTCCTCTCCTCATCTCCTTCTGTCGTTCATTGTGCACCCCTTCATCCATTTTTCTCCCTCCGTGCCTCTTGTTTAACCGTCTCCTCTCCTCTCCCATTTGTTTTCTTCCCCCCTTCTTTTGATTTTTCAACACCCTCCGTTTCTCTTTTCTCTCTTGTGTCATTTTTATTACTGCCCTCCTCCTGTTCCTCTTTTACTTCGTTCTCCCTCATCGCCCCCCCTTCATCCTCCCTCTCTCTCTCTCTCTCTCTCTCTCTCTCTGTTTTTTTATGCTGTCCTCCCCATTTCTCTTACTGACCTCCCTCTCTTCCCCCCCCCCCCCCCCCCTCTCTCTCTCTCCCTCTTTTCGTGCGCACCTCAGGTCTTTAAGCCGCGTACCCCGCCCGAGGCCATCTCCCTGTGCAGTCGCCTGCTGGAGTACACGCCCATGACGCGCCTCTCGCCGCTGGAGGCCTGTGCCCACGCCTTCTTCGACGAGCTGCGCCAGCCGGGCGCGGGGCTGCCCAACGGCCGCACCCTGCCCCAGCTCTTCAACTTCACCACGACTGGTGAGTTAAACCCCCCCCCCATCCCCCCCCCCCGGGCACTCGTACCGCACACATACTGTACCCACATACTGTACCCACATACTGTTCCGCCCGTCCCCCTTAATCATGCCCATGCCCCCGCTGCCAAACCTTAACTGTTAACACGTATTTAAACACTTTTCTTTGGACTCATAAGCAAAAGCATAGTAAGCAGACAAAATCCATATAATTTGCCAAGAGACGGTGGCAAAGGTAACAGCTTTCCTTGGCCCACATACAGTACTTGCAAAAATACACATAAAAGTGACCACTTTATCCATATTTGTAGGCCTGCTATGATGAATGAGAAACAAAGCTAACGTTTGCCAGCCTCTTTACCACACCCGCATAGCGACACACCTACACTTTCTCACTTGATGTGCATGTATGCGACCTCAGACTTCCTGAGCTCCCACGTAGACTGGAACACCTGCAGTCGCACACACACTTCCTCCTGGCATGTGTCAGACCTCACATGACTTCACACTTACATCGTTGTGTTCACCTCCTTTACTGTACTTCTGTACTTCTGTTCAGATTGAAAGCTGCGCCCGTTTCCTGTCGTGCTTAATCGTACTGTCACTAAACAAACACGTACTGCTCCTGTACCACAGGGGCATTTTTTAAAACGATAAACCTTAACTCAACTATCATTTAAAGCTATTTAGGCTATTGGCAGTGGACCCCACTTTGAGAACCTTGTCCTGGAAAGCTAAAGTGCAATATCTGCAAAAATTCCAAAACCAGCTTTTTTTGTTTGTCTTTCACACTGTATTTTAGTAGATACTGTAAAATGAAAACCTCTATATCTTCAGGAAATGTGTTCAGTAGATTAATGAGATTGTAATAGATTGATCGGAGGATATGGCATTTTATACTGCACTTTGGCTATGTAGAGTGTGTAGCACTACCTGTTAGCTGCAGCAACTCAAGCTAGGTTGAACCGACTGTTAATGTTTTTGTCGTACCGGCAGTACTCCGTGACCTCGAGAAACGGAAATCTATGTGACGAATGTCCGGGAATTCTCCTTTAAATGTTCTCTGGTGCTCTCCCTCCTCTCTCCCTCCTCTGCAGAGCTGTCCATCCAGCCGCAGCTGAACTCCTCCCTCATTCCGCCTCACGTCCGCGCACAGACCTCGGCCAGCTCACACGGTATGGGGACCCCACTGCACCTAATTCACTCAACGTTTGCTAAGGAGGTCTTGTAGAGCTATGGAGGTGGCATTCGGACCTGTTTAGAGTTGTAATGGAGACTCTGCTCTAGCCCCATTCACACAGAGAGTGAGACCCAGGCAGGGCTCGACATTAACGGTAGCCCAGTAGCCCCGGGCAACCAAATTATGACAATTGGCAACCAATTCCTCACACCTGGTTGCCCCTGTGGCAACCACAACATTTCCCCATTTTTCCTGTAGTTTGATTATTACTTTATTTTTTTGGTATAATTATCAGTACATACACATACATTTCAGCATTTCACACATGTGGTGGGCAACGTAAACTTAATTTTCTGACTCGGGATGGCCCGGCAAATGAACGCAGCTGAGCTAATAGTAAACAAATTAAACTTTTTTCAAGTAGGCGATTGGTGTTGTACAGCCACCGATACTACAAACTAAAAATGTCACAATGCCTAATGTTAGCCTACTTTACGATACTTTTAAGAATGACCGTGTTCTTCTGAAGTAGCCAAACATGCGTGTGCGCAAGGCAGGCACCCCCTCCGATAGAAGCCGGCTGTGCGTCTTTTCCCCCTTACACACGTATGCGCAGCAGTGCCATAAACAGCGTAACATGGCTGCTAGTTTAAGTGACGCTATTGTAACACATAATAATAGGCTAATATCAAGTTGATTTGCTCTCTTGCATCTCTCAAATTTGTGTTGCTAACCTGTCTAGTCTATGGGATTTAGGCACGTAGGCCTACTTTTGGGTTTCAACGTCATTTAGAAGGCTACGCAACCTTGGCAAACTTTTACATGTGGAGAGAGCTGCCATGCCGCTAGCTCAGGTCACGTATGTCATTCGTGTAGTGGTCACTAAATCATTAATGAACATTAAAAGACACTTATCTCTTCTATGATCCCAAAAAGATTGTCTTCGACTTATTATATTTTCGAACATTTATTTAATCTAATGATGAAAACAATGAATTGCACCTCCGATTGCATCCGTATGCGTTATGCGCAACTATTATTATTCACTAATGTAGACTGTGTAGGCTAATTACTCTCACCACGTATTTCTTAAAGTGACAGGCACTCAATTAGGCCTACTGCACACACAACCAATGTGTAGGCTACTCAATTAGCCCTACACACCACATTAAACATACTGACAATATGTATCCAAGACATTAAAGATATGACTTATTTTAGTGCACAGACAAAACTGAAATAACAGGCCTTTAATAATGGGGCAACCATTTTTTTGTATTTGGCAACCAAGACCTCATGCGTGGTTGCCCAGTTGGCAACCACTTTTAAAAGCTAATGTTGAGCCCTGGACCCAGGTGTTTAATAAGAGGGTCTGATGTGTGAAGGAAGTTGACATGCTAAAGTTGACATGCTAAAGGCTTCTGTTGAATGTTTTTTTTAATATATTCACTCACACTACTTTTCTCTCTGTGTCCCCCTCTTCCTCATTTTGTTCCCTTTCTTTCCACCCCTTTCCCACATCTCTCTCTCTCTCTTTCTCTCTCTCTCTCTGTCTCTCTCTCTCTCTCAGATGGTCCTGGATCAGATGGTTCTGCACAGCCCGGTTCAGCTCTCAACAATAGCACCTGAACAATCACTATTGATCACACATACATTCATACGCACACACACACACGCATACAC
Organism: Sardina pilchardus; assembly: GCF_963854185.1. Classification (NCBI taxonomy): domain Eukaryota; kingdom Metazoa; phylum Chordata; class Actinopteri; order Clupeiformes; family Clupeidae; genus Sardina; species Sardina pilchardus. The sequence continues at coordinate 17,784,034 of NC_085017.1, forward strand.
ACCCACACATGCATACACACACACACACACACACACACACACACACACACACTAACACACGCAGTAGCACGTAAATCAACTCCTCAACATGCGTAACTGACCATAAGCACACATACCTGAACTCACACCTACAGTACATGCTAGAATACTCAACTTAAACCATTACCTCAACCATACTGTTAAAATAAAAAATATAAAACACACACACACACACACACACACACACACACACACACAGTGCACACTCAGCTCCCACCCCAACACACACACATACACGCACACACTCAAACAAACACATGCCGACAACATGCACACATATTGTTCCTGATTCTTATTTATTTTATTTTGTTATAAATAGAGAAAAACACACACACACACACACACACACACACACACACACACACACAAACACCCTGTAATGTGTTCAGATGTACATAAAGAGTTCCATATTTCAGTCCCACTGCACGGACAGTTCTCTTCCTGAAGTTCAAAACCAGTGATAGAGCAAGGGACAAACCAGAGAGCAGAAACTCACCCAGTCGATGTAAGCTACCTATGAATCTCTCTCTCTCACTCACACCCACCCACACATGCACACACACACTGTACACACTGTACACACCCAGATTTGCAATCCCGACACACATACACTTACCCACACAGCCACACTTGTACCTGCACACAGACACACACACCCACACACAGCAACCCCCGGTCTCTCTTATTCCAGACAAACAGTGGTATCAGTCCTGTGAAATGGGTGTTTGTACTACGGACAGAGCAGCTCTCACTGAAGCATGTGTCCTCTCATTACACCCGTATTCACTACTTTTGGGGATTGTTATTGGACCTATGGTCTTGATTTATGGAGTATGGTTGTCAGACCTGTATTCATGTCCATGGGTCGATTAGGTGTGTTAATGTATTCATGTATATAGGTCGGTTATAATAGCTGTACTCATGTCAATGGGAATTTGTACATCACTACTCATGATTATGGCGATTGTTATAACACCTGTATTCATGTTTATAGACAGCAGAACATGCAGTGGCTGGAGGGGCAGGTCCTCTATTTAAGAGTCTGCTTTTATTGAGATTTTTTTTTCTTTTTTTATATAAATCTTAATTTATTTGACTGCACAGACAATGATGTTGAAATACAAGAGACTTTCTGCCACCAAACACCAGGTCAGATGTTTTAGCTTTGGGTTGAAATGAACGAAAAAAATATTAGGTGCAGGTCCCTCTGATAAAAGACAAGAGAAAAAGATGTCAAGTACATAATGTGGTCACAACAGTGAGCTTTTCAGAAACAGGGAAAACGAAGAAGCTATGGTTTTATACTTTTATTGCATTGTATTTTTTAAAGTCCTTTTTTTGTCCCTCCTTTTTTTCCTTGTAAATGTATTTATTGTTTTAAATCATTTTTGAATGGCAAGGGGCGTAAAGGGTTAAAGTGGGTGGGCTGGGTAAGAGAAGGGTGGGTAAGAGAGGGGTGGTGTGCCCGTGTGATTGGGAGCAGTCGATCATCATCTCCCAAGGGTCGAGTCTTATATTTAAGTCTTAACGTGCATCCCTAGGTGGGATCCCCTTTTAAAAGCCACACCTACCACAGTGTACATACTTAATCCGCAATGAAAAATATAACAGGAAATAAAGCAGTCGCTGGTATAACTCCGTGGATGTTGTCAGTAGAGAAAACTGAGAGATTGGAGGATGTGAGAGAAGATTACTGTATGTGTCCACTTAGTTGTATTGGTCTGGGTTTTGTAAAAGATGCACCACAGTCACAAAGCATTTCTGTTGCTCAGTACAATGGACTATTCAAACAGGGATTCATATATTCCACAGGGCGTCCGTATGAGTTGTAGTGAATGCTAATGAAAAATGTTGTATATTATCCGTGGAGCAAGTGTTAGGGATTGTGCACTCTTTTTTTTTTTTTTTTTTAATCATTATTGGCAAAGCTATAACTGGTCTGCGGTTCAAGGACATTCTATTGGGACTTGGAAAGTGAACTGTGGTGTATTCTCTGGTAGAGTCTGGGTATTTATTCCTCTTAATTCCTTTTAGACGATATAAGAGACTGGTCGCTAGTAGAGAGTAGCTGAAGTAGAAAAAGACTCGCGTGGCTGTGGCTGTCTTGTGCGATTTTTTTTTTCTTCCTTTATTTTTTTTTCTTTCTGCGTTGCATTACGTGCGCAACTCAGAATGTTGCACCTTCCAATGTACTAGATAAGATCATAAACGCATCAGTATTGATCCGTAGCAATCCAGCCGCATCTTCTGAAATGTACAGTGTAACTTCCGCCTTTGCCTCTCCTATAGAACAAAACATCTCTTCTGCTTCTTCCCCCCTTCCCAATCCTCTGTTCCTTCTCGGTCCCATGTTGCACTTGTCTGCCGTCTGTGAAGATCACCTTTTTATTTACCTTTCCTTGCTTTTTTTCAGAACATTGTTTTTTGTTTTTTTGTTTTGTTGTTGTTGTCAGGTGTTCTGTGGAAGTGGTGTGGCTCTGTCCATATTCACTCCAGGCACTCGTGTCTGTTTGTAAATATTGTTGTATCTCAAGCCTGTGTTCCCAGATGTAAATACCAAACTGTACCACTTTTCTCTGTTTTTTGATTTAGAATGTATCTCCGTCTTGGTCATCTCTCTCTCTTCCTCTCGCTCAATATGTGGTTGGCTGCCTCATATTGGGAAGCTGGAGAACAGCTAATTGCTTTTTTCTTTTTTTATTTATTGTGGTTTTAGCTGGTGTCGTTTCATGTGAGGCCATAATTGTACTTACCTGTGATTAGTGTGTGCGTGCGTGTGCGTTCCGAGTGAGTGAGTTTGCCTTTTTAGGCTATGTACTGGCTTGTTTGGCACAGTCATCATTTTAAAGTAAGGGATGCTATGCGACAGTGTATGTGCGAGCAGATAAAATCAGGTTAAAGCCTACTCTTGGTGTTGATGTCTCCCCCCTTTGACAAGGTTTCTCAAATAATCCGGGGCGAACTGACAGCAGTGTTAGAAGAATAAAGAAAAAATAAGTTTCTGTAAACACACTGAAGTTTTGTGACGTCTGGCAGTGGGTCTACTGCTGCTTAACGCACCCTATTGTGGCTGTAGTTTGTCATTTGATTGGGTGCATGCTGAACTGTAGATCCTTGAGCCATGATGGTGTTGGCAAGGAACACCCCTGCAAACACCTAGCAACTGTCAAGTTTTTTTGTTTTGTTTTGGTCTCATATGTTTCTAAAGCTGGACTGGCTGGATATTGTCGCAAACATATTGTTCCCTGTGAGTACCTGATAACTGTAGCTTTTTATTTTATTTTATTTTTTGATGCAGCGAGTGTGTCATGTTTTAAGAGCTGATGCCAGAGCTTTGGTCAAGTTCTGCTGACTGGAAGAGGGTGAGAGAGAGAAGAGGGGAGATAACATGCTTGTCAGTCTGATTTGAACTCATTAAATAAAGAGATGAAACTTCCAACGGTCTGTATCGCCTGTTTGTGTGTTAATTAAGAAGCTGAACGGAATTAGATGGATCAGTTGGAAGATACAGATACTGAAAACCAGACACATATGTGGGATGCATGATGATAAAAAGCATAGGCTTGAATGTGGGATTAGTCGTTTAGCCTACTACTTTATCTAGAAAAATCAAGGTGCTCCTCCTTAAAAAAGAAACGACTACAAAGCACACTTATGTGTAGCCTGATGCACATAAACAGTAAGGTAATATAGGCTACATGAAAGTGTATTCATAGATGGACACTGGACCGCATAGACAGTAAAAGAAAGATGGACAGTAAAAGAAAAGTGCCTGACTGTCGCTGACAGATGACGCTAATTGAATAGCTGTGCTTGTTTACTATTGGCTAGTACTCGTAGCACTCCAACCAATCGAGTACAGGGATGTTGGCAATTCGCTACTCGTCGCAAGAAAGATTGTGTTAATAACTGTGGCTACGGAAAAGTAAGTAAAGCTATAAATTACACAGATACAAGTATATCGTTCGTGATTTATTCGAAATGCGTCCACTGTCGACTGTCGCTGCCATGTGCGATACTTTTTTGCTGTTTTCACTGTTGCCACCGGACAAGGGACATAGACATTTGGCGTGGCAAGGAGCGGCCATTGTACCATAGAATCCACAATGGCGTTGCAGACTTTGTGGAGACAGCTGGGATAGCAGATATTGGTTCATCAGAATCGATTAATTATTTTTCAGTATTGTTTCTTACTATTTGGGCACAACATTGAGTTGTTCATTTGTATTATGACAACACATAAAACGCGAGTCCGCCCGATTTTCCCATGCTTGGCTTTTTACAATATCTTGCTGTAGAAGATAATGATAATCGGGAACAAATCTTTTTTTTTTGCAAGAATTAACGTTTTACGAACTAACCTGATTCAAATTAAACTTAGGCCTTGAGAATAGATTCCTTGAACAGGTTATTCTAGAACTCCACCAGGGGGAGACGTAACCTCATTTTTGCTCTTGGATGCAAAATCCACAATGTAATTTTAGAAAGCACCCATATTAATATGCTATGACCATCGACCCTTACGCCTTTCTTGATTTCTCATGGCTTGAATTGTTCAGAAAATCAACCTTCATAGGTTTAGGGTTTGACAAGTTGCATGCTTCTGGTGGCCTTAGCCATCCACACAGATTTTGCTGCTGGGGGATAAAGTGGTGTTGCCTGGAAACAACCTACACATTAACTGCCAACATTTCTCTCCCTAATTTGCTTTAATCAGTAAAGAAAGATCTCCCCTCTAGTGCCTTGTGCCGAGCGCAAGCAGAACTCCGTGCCAACGCTTTTAGAGGATTAAAAAACAAAATGGTTTCATCTCCTTGCAAAATCCTCGCTGTGTGCACATTATGTGCCGTTAGACCGCCGGGCTTCATCACCAAAGTCTGTCAGTCTCTCTGCCTCCCAGCTAAACTTGCTGTCATCATGGGTGCCAATGCCTTTCTATCCAGCACCGCACTGTTAACCCTTTCACTGCCAGCCTATGAGTAGCTCTCTAACCCAGAGCTAAGGGAGTGAGTCATGTGCCCTTTCCCCTTGTGAAACAGAGTCGTGACGAGGAGATGCTCATCTCCACTCTCTTTAGGTGGAAGCGGCTTCAGAAGTGATGCTTCTGCGAGATGACTTAATGAGTGAGGTTGACCTGCCTGCCATCTGGTTGTAGCCTACTAAAGGCAACCTTGACATGATTTGCCTCAATAACAAAAGAAGAGAATTAACAGCACGAAGGTCAAATGTTAATTTGCAAGAGGGCAGGGGTGTCATGTTGCCATCATCTCTTTGCTTAAGGCCACACTGGGGAAAAAACAATCAATTTTAGATGTACTCTGTATAGAATGATGGCATGATAATGGATAATATGCGGCCTATTTAGTGTGTCATTCTTGATTGAACAGAAGAATCTTCTAGAAATCTCACATTACAAACACCTAGACATGAGAGCGTGGAGGTGGAGGCAAGCCACGCAGACGTCTGAACCTGTTGCCAGTGTCAGCGTGAAGGCACAGAGTGCACAGAGCAGGTGTATCGAACGATCTCTCATATCCCGTCGGAGTCTGTTGCGGGTGAAACGCTTGCCGCCGCCAGCAGTGCACACGGCACAGGAAATGACATCCATGCTGGCGCTATCTAAATCCTGATTCAATGGGCAGATCACCAGGTGTTCCTCTCATCGAGGCCGCCGTGTCATTGTCATTACGGCGCCTTGATAGACGAGCAAGCCACTGGAGATGGAACAAGGAGATAGCTAGACGTTCACAACCAGCCGCACAAAACAACACACACACACACACACACACACACTCACACACACACACACACAGAGTTACAAACATACTCAGCTACATGCTGAGGCACTTAAACAGCGGAGCGCAAGCGGTTGAGCATGTGCTCGTGTGATCCGTTCTGCACGGCAGGTCATTGTCTGCTCGTTGCATATGTGCGTGGGGGTGGCGAATGGGTCCTCAGCCAAACTGTTTGTGAATGGCCATCTGTCTGCAGCAGTAGGCTTCTCAGACAAACACACCGAGAATCCAATAAAGACGAAAGAGAGACACAGGGACAGAGAGAGAGCGAGGGAGAGCGAGAGGGGGAGAAAGGAAAGAGGGAAACAGGAAAAACGAGGGACTCATGCCGGCTGTTTCACACCCAAGGGCCCTGGATTGCACAGCTAATGTCATTCCAGTTCCAGCATGTCGTTCTTTCTGCTCTCTCTCTCTCTCTCTCTCTTACCACCAACATGTGCTTGGTGAATGATTAGCGGCACTCAGCTTGCCTCTAAGTATAGCTGCCTTTTTTGGGTTGATTGCATGTGTTAGAGTGTTCCTCCTAAAGTAGGCTTCATTTGTCAGGAAGTGATCACTGATGAGGCCGTAGTTGTGTACGTGCTCTTTGGCCACTGTACTTTGCATTTAAAAGTAAAGTTATTTGCTCTGTGTGTTTGGCGTCGGTCGTAACTGGTCACTGTATGTTTTCCAAAGCAGGGGAAATGGATGGCGAGGCCTCCCTGTACATGTGCCCCTGCTACAAACTCTTCCAGTCGCTCGAGGAGGTGCTTGTTCATCAACTTACCTGTCAGACTGCCAACGAGGCCGTAGCTCCCCCTCCTGCACAGGCTGAGGTACTGCAGCTCTCTCTCAGTGGAAATCAAGAGTGAAAATCACTGGAGTTCAGGCTCATCTAATTAATCTGTCTTGATACTGATGCTAATGTCACTTTAATTCATGGTTCACGTCTCACTGGGCAGCCGAAAGCCCCATCTGTTCTTTGTTCATTCATTTAATTCACTTCATTGTTCAGTGTACAACTCTCACGTAAAATCTCCCCTGTTGTCTTCCCTGCTTCGCTTTCTATCAGCTCCAGGCTGCTGAATTGTATGCAAATGCTCCCGCCGGACAGTCCGTGTCCGCTGGCCCGGCCCAGGCTGGTCCTGATCCACATCACCAGGCCCTGGACAGCCCGTCGGCTATTGTTCCAGATCAGGCGCCGGGCCAGCACTGTCCCCCGGCGGCGGTGGACGCGGCCAAGCTCAACGGCCTGCTGCTGGGCATGCGGCCTCCCCCGAGGAGGGCCTCGCGGCAGGCCGCTCCGTCCGGCGCACCTGCGGCCGCGCCGCTGATCCGCTACCAGTGCGGCGAGTGCGGGCTCCTGTTCGAGTCGCTCCCCCTGTGGCAGCGGCACAACAAGCTTGGCCAGTGCGGCCAGGAGGCCGGGCAAGAGCCACGGGCGCAGGAGGAGAAGCTGGCGGAGGGCGGGAGAGAGAGCGAGAAGAAGGAGGCGGAGGAGGAGAAGAGCGAGAGCGTCGACATGGCTGAACCCGAGCCCCAGATGAAGGTCGAAAGGATGGAAGAGGGGGAGGAGGAGAAGGTCGAGGTGTCTCAGTGCGGTGAGAAATTGCCGACCTTTGACCATTCCTACCAGGGGAAAGAGGCGGGGCTAGAGGGAAGCTCCAAGGACGAGGCAATAGCAGAACACGAGCAACAGACACGAGAGGTTCCGAGCTCCTCCAAACGTGGTTCCGAGTCATCCCCTTTGGCCTCTGTGGAGCCCCAGGTATCTTCCGCCTCGGACGAGACGAGTCTGGACCGGACGTTCCTGTGTGTGTGCTGCGGGGCAGCCCTCGGCTCCCTGGAGGCTCTGGCCAGCCACCGCAAGGCCCGCCACGGCCTAGAGGGGGCGCTGCACTGCTGCCAGGTCTGCGGGAAGGAGTTCATGAACACCACACTCTTCCTCTATCACCAGCGGCAGCACCGGCACCAGGGCCCGGCGCCGTCCACTGAGACCTCCCCGGCAAAGGCTGGACTGGTCAGCCAAGGGTCTATCCCCCAAATGAAGTCAGGTGGTTGGATCACGTTTCATTCTATCGTTGTTGACACTTCATTGTATGTGTTGATTGTAGTATGGATTTATGTCAGTCATCAGCATTTCTGATGCAAAGTTAAGCTCTCTAAACAACCATACAGTCTACCCTAAAAAAGTAGTGAAGTTTTCTCTCAGAACTCTTAAGTTGTATTCTATAAATACATGTGTACGATGCCAGTCTAATGACTAATGTTATTTCAAATCGTTGCATGAAATCAACAGCCATTTTGATTCAAATTACTTTTGGTTGTCTTGGTAACTGTCCATGCAAGTCTATATCAAGTCAAGTCAGTTGCTTGTAGATCAGAAGCACTTTTGAACTGTATTTGTAAAAAATGCTATAAATGTTATACTTTATAGAAACAGGTGGAGAGGGAGCAGTCGTAACCACGGAGACTGAGACTGATTCAAGTGTCATCCATCCCCATCCTATTGGTGCCGTCTCTGTGCTGTCTGCCAATGTTGAGCCGTGTCCCCACTGCGGCCAGACCTTCAAGCGCCGGTGCCACCTGCGCGCTCACCTGCAGTGCCACTCGGGCCGCAAGCCGCACCGCTGCGACCTCTGCCCCAAGGTCTTCGCCTACAAGAGCAACCTGGGCCGCCACCGGCACACGCACGGCGGCCACGTTTGCGAGCGCTGCGGCCGTGGCTTCGCGCACGCCGGCTCGCTCAGGCAGCACGCGCTGCTCCACGAGCGGCAGGACGCCCGGCAGCAGGCTGGACAGGAGGGGGAACCGCGGCCGTACGCCTGCGCCGACTGCCCGGCCAGCTTCCGCACGCAGGGGCAACTGCAGGTGCACAGGTGAGGTTTTCAAATGACTGTCACTCAAATGATTTTCCAGGGGTCACAAATAATGGTAATTAGCCTATTTCACAAGATGTCGCCACTGTGTAAACTAGGGATGCAACGGTACAGTTTTGCCACGGTTCGGTTTGTATCACGGTTTTTGGGCCACGGTAACGGTTCGGTTTCAATATATCAATATTATCTTGGCTCTAGCATACAGGAGGCTATATTTGCCTTTTCTATTTCAAATCAACAATGTGCTTCTACTTACACTTGCAGAGAAAATATTAAATGCATAGCCTGACACAGATGAAGCAGAATCACAAAAATTTATTAAAAGAAAAGAACACCATCATTGCCTTCTGTCATAAACAGGCAATGTTAGGCTATCCATAGTGCAGTGCAGCATAAAGTAATGTGTAGTTATTTATTTAATAAACTCACTGTTCTTCACACATTTAAAGAAAATACTTAACTGTTATACACCCTCAAAAAAGTAGTGAACAATTCTGAAAATCTTCTCAAAATAATTGGTGAGGTAGTATTATGTGTAGTTTCAAATGGATATTTGATTTGGGAGTGCCTGCCCTGTCCTCTTTTATGAACGTAAAAAATGTAAACATAGACAAAAGTGCAGTGCAGCATTAAAAATATTAGAACAATGAAATGAACATTATTGCAACCTGTTGTCAGGGGGGGGGGGGGGGGGGGCAATATTCCGAGAAGAAAGTGGCAAATTTGCCACTTCACAAAGTGTCTGTTTCCCCTGTGTCTCCTGTCGTGTGTGTGTGTGTGTGTGTGTGTGTGTGCGTGTGTGTGCGAGAGAGTTGTGTGATTGACGAGTGGACGAGCGATTGACTGATTTAGCAGTGAGTTTATTGTTTTTCGAGTGGACACCTCCCGCTGCCCGTAGCCTAGCATGTACAACGTCAGGAAAATAAATGACCCGAGTTTGGAATGACATGTCAGCCTCCCCATCTCCTATAACCTCCCATCCCTACAATATTTTCCAGTAAACTATCAAAAAGAGAATACACTCAGCAGTGTCGGCGTCACGCTTTCTTAGGCTGCTCTAGCGAGCAATCAACGCAGGGCAGAAACCACCGGTTACACTGTTACACACAGACTTTATAATGTGGCAAATTTTCGACCTTCTAAAGTGGCAAATTTGCGTCTTTACAAAGTATATATACGTGGCCCTAATACGCCGTCGTATTCGTTATGTCTTTGGGAATTATAGGAATATTGTTGTCGAAAGGCTGCAGCAATGGATGGTTGGGTTTTCGGTGGCAAACTAACTCTCCGTGCTGCTCCACTTAAGGTTACAGCCGGGTGATGAAGGCGCAAGTGGGCCGACATGTTGGATGTGTTATCTTTATTAGGTGATCGTTGTGAAGCAGTGCTTGCAATGCACACTGTGCTTTGTTTACTGACGGTCTTTTTGCCTTGTTCGTGGGCTACTTCAAATGTCGCCATGATCATGCAGCCGCCGGTAAAGTTTGTTTCTTCTCACATGACTCCTTCATTTGCATTTCAACGCGCTTATTGGCTCTTGGGAAATTCAGTAAAATTCTGATTGGTTGTTGCAAGGTTGACGAGAGGCAAGCTGAACAGTCAGAGAAAACGCATCCCCCGGGTCCTAAGCACTCCTCCCTATCGCTCCCAGGCTACGCGCGCGCAATAACCTTGTATTAAATAAAAAGTTTAATGTCGCGTATACCGAAATATTGCGGTTTAGGTGAGTCTATTGAACCGAACAGGCCAAACCGAACGGTTCAATAAATTATTGAAAACCGTTGCATCCCTAGTGTAAACTAACTTCCTCTGGAACAGCTCAGTCTACAGGAAAGTCAGAAACAGGAAGATGTTTTACCCTGCCAATTAAGGCATCATTAACATCAACTAGGCAAGACACCTGGACACTGAAATTGGCTCATTGGGTTGAAATAAGGTTTAAGGGTTTATGGTTTAAGGTGTAGCGCCTAAAGGTTGTTCTCCTGACCTTTGCCCTGGAAGAACTACGCTTTAAGGGCTCTGTGTTACAGAGAAGATTACTACGTTGCTAAAGGGTCCAATGGACAACGCTTCATCAGACGGCTCTGAATTGGACCTAACTAGCAAGCTGCACTCTTTTTCTTTCAGTGTATCTATTTTCTGCTTTTGTTTTGGTCTATTTATCCTATCTTGCTAAAGAAATTCATTTTCTCCTTGGTCACACCAGAGTTGTACATCACTGCATGCATATATTGAACAGGCCTAATAGGTATGGACAAAGTGAAACAATAGCACTACGAGCAGGCCTGCTGCATATTAAGCAATATTGCCTTCTTAGCACAAACGCAGGAGCGACTCTAGCATGTGGATAGCGGCTCAGATGTCCCCCTCTCAGGCCCTTAGCACGTAATGCAGATTGGCATTTGTAGGCCAGTCTTAGCGAATGCTGCTAGCTGCATCCCGGCGCTCCCGTTCTCAGGCCAAGTGTTTTACGGCGTGTCCAATGAGATGCTCCTCCGTCTCTGAACCAGCCAGCAGCGGTGGCTGGCAGTGTCCCCTCGAAACGGGCTCCCAACTATAGGATGCCAGCTCTCCACTCCTCTGTCCACACAGGGCTGCTTGTTATCACACATACACACACACACACACACAGACACACACACACACACACACACATACACACACACTGACACACACACATACATCCCACCCTGCCCCATGCCAGGGGCTGGTGTTTGGATGAGGCGCTCGAGCGCGCGGAGCACTCCGGAACACTCCCGTCGTCAGGCCGGGCCGCGTGAGCGGAAGTAATCCCTCCGTGACACATCTCATTAGCTTTCATGGGGGGCCCCTGATTTCCAATCCGATTAAATCCCCCATTAAAACAAAAACCTGTGCCCGCGCGCTGCCCTCTCCTCCGCCAACGCAACAACAACAACAAAAAAAAACAAAACGCACATCCCCATTCCCCTTCTTGCAGGCCAAGCCGTGGGTCCAGCAAGGCAGGCAGTCCGCCCAGTGGTATCACGCGCACCCCCCCCCCCCCAAAGTCCCCCCAACACACCCCTCCAGTACACGCACAGACACACACGCACACTTCATGAATTTGCAAAAACATTGTGATGTTTTCGATGTAACAACCGCCGTCCTGGCCATCCTCTCCCCCCCCCCCCAGCTCCCTAACGGCACGTCGGCGGCTCGGAAGGAGTCTCCAGGGTGCCCGAGAGGAGCCGGCGCAGCGTGACGCCGTCCCTAAGATGGAGGGGCGCAAGAAAGAGAGAGAGAGAGAGAGTGAAAGAGAGGGAGAGAGAGAGAGAGAAAGAGAGAGCGGGGAGGGAAACGTCTTCCCGCTCCACGCTCTTTAATGTTATTTTTATAGCGCTATTAATTCCACATTGTCATTTTCACTCGACTTGCCTGACCGCTTAACCCTCTCCCCCTCAGCCTTTCTGAGAGAGAATGTGAGAAGAGAAAGAGGGAGAGAGAGAAAGAGAGAGAGAGAGAGAGAGAGAGAGAGAAAGAAAGAGAGACAGAGAGCTCGCTCAATAGACCAGGACGAGTGGTAAACTCGATGACGGCCACGTGCGCTATGCCAGCCGCTACGTGTTTAAAATTAACTGGGAAGCACTTAGCCAAGGGGCTTGATTATATGGAAATTTTGTCCAGATTCGCGAACAGCATGTAGAGATAATTTGCTGTTGGCTCTCTTAAAATGAATAGTTGAACACAATGAGTCTTGATATACATATACTTTGTGCCACCCTTTCCTGCCCCTCTCTTTTCTCTCTCTATCTATCTCTCTCTTTCTTTTCTATCGCTCATTCTTGCTCTATCTGTCTACCTGTCTGTGTTGATGGAAGGAGAGGCTGAGAGTAGTAGTCTGTAAGTGCAAACTGCCAACTGCATAATGACCAGTGTGTCAGGATGCCGGCCTACCTAACTACAGGCAAGATGACAGCAGGAGTCCACCTTCAAGAAAAGAAAGGGGGGAAAACTGGCCCACTTCCAGGAAATTATACGGGAATATAGTCATTATTATGCAGAGGGAAAATGAGTCAAGGTGCTATTCATCAAATTATTCACCCTATTTAAAATTTACATGAAAACATTGGGTCTCATGAACCAACATTGTCTTTGATTCCTCTTATATTTCCTCTTAATATTCTTCTGTCAAGAGAATGGGCAAGAGAAGTCAACTCCAGATAGCAAACATTCTTAACCGCCCAAATCTGCTCTTGCACTGGTGTACACTGAATGAATCTCACTCTGATCATAAACTAGAGGCGTGTGGCCAGTTGTTTGATTTTAGCATAGGGAACTGTGAACTACTTAACATACGTGGCTTGAATCAGGTACTGATTCAACTACTCTAGGAAAAGCAACAAAGTGCAGTATATGAAAGTTAAAGAGTATTCTCGCCATTTTTGAAGGACTGTTTCACTGTCTGTCTGAGCAGACTGCAGCCTACATACCGGTAGTTATTTCAGTTGAGCTTGGTGGCAGAATAGACCTAGTTAATGGCAAACGACAAAACGTTTTGTGAGCTGTACGCCGAAATATCCGTATAAAGCACTCGATTTGACAAAGAAGTTTTCTATTATCATATGATGTGATGTACCCCCTTTTTTGTGCCACTACTGCCCCACCCATCAAATGTCTTGGTAACTGTCCATGCAAGTCTATATCAAGTCACGTCAATTGCTTGTAGATCAGAAGCAAAATGTAGGGGATTGAAAGTGCAGGGAAAATCAAATGTAGGGGAGTGAAAGTGGCTCAATGGTGTTTTTTGCCCCCAACGGCACCTTCCAGGCAACACAGCCTAAAAGGCACTATACCTTTAGCCTATTCCTAACCCTAACCCCCTCAACCCTCATCCTACCCCTAAACTGAGGGGAGTAGTGCCTTGAATGCAGCGCTGCCTGGAAGGCACCATTGAGGGCAAATAATACCAAAGACCGTGAAAGTGCAGTCCAGTGTCTGAGTATATAATTTG
>NC_085017.1:17802697-17812697 GCF_963854185.1 Sardina pilchardus
TCAGATAAAGGCTGAAAGGTACAAAACACTAACTTTCTATACTCATCAGGGCCCTCTCCACAGGTGTATAAAATCAAGCACCTAGATTATGAATGCAAACAGCATGGTGCTTGATTAATACACCTGTGGAAAGGGATCTGACGAAACCTAGGAATAGTAAAGGTATAATGTAAAATACAAAAGTATAATGAAATGATATAATTCACCAAAAGACTATTGAGCAAGTACATACAACGGAAGTTGAGTATATCATATGCAGTCTCAGATCCTCAGTTATGAAAGTAATTCAATATGTTATTATGATTGATTGAAAGGACACAATGAATCATCATGGAATATTGACACATAGCTTAGTGCTTAGCTCCTGTTGCGCCTCTTTCAAGATTTTGATGATGAGTCATTAGTTACATTAGTGCATGGATCACACCGGGCTCATAGACTCAATACCCATAAATCATCCAGACTGAAGCAGTAATGATTGCCCTCGCCGGATTGGACTCGGATTGGTTCGGGATGAACCCGCTGTCCCACATGCTACCGAACGCACAGCAAACAGCACAAACAGATGTCTCCGTCAGGTGGTTAGTTTCCTCACTTCCTTTCTTGGAACTGCCCCCTGAATAAATAGTGTGCCCTCAAACCTCATTGCTGGCCATCTGGAGGAGCATATCTCAGAAGAAAGATTAAAGTGTGAGACCATAAATTAACTTCTGTGTTCAGGTAACAGAATGTGACTGGGAAATGAACGGAAACAGGCTTTCGAATAGTTTTGTAAGATCCTTCAATGAGGATTTCCTGAAAGTGTGGATGCCCTGGTGGAGCAACTGATGTTGTTTCATAAATAATGGGGTCTCATTGGAGTTGCAATTGTTTATATGTGCTGATCTCTCTCTCTCTCTCTCTCTCTCTCTCTCTCTCTCTCTTCCTATTCACCTTTTCCTCTCTTTCTCCCTCTCTCTCTATCTATCTTTCTCTCTCTCTCTCTCTCTCTCTCTTTCTTTCTCTCTTTTCCTATCCACCTTTTCCTCTCTTTCTCTCTCTATCTCTCTCTCTCTCTCTCTCTCTCTCTCTCTCCTGATCTGCAGTGCACCCAGTGTGGCAAGCGCTTCCGGCAGATCCCGCACCTGCGCGACCACGAGCGCCTGCACAGCGACGAGCGTCCGTTCGCGTGCGGCGTGTGCGGCCGCAGCTTCGTGCTGGCGGCGCGGCTGGCGGAGCACGCGCGCACCCACAGCGGCGACAAGCCCTACTCGTGCCCGCTGTGCCCGCGCACCTTCCGCTCCCTCTCCAACCTGGGCAAGCACCGCAAGACCCACGCCCGGGCACCGGCCGGATCCTCCTCCTCCTCCTCCTCCTCCGCCGCCGCCGCCGCCGGCCTGCCCGGGAAACTCACCCATCGGCTGGGCACGGCGGGTGTTGTCGGCGGCGGCATGGTGGCGCTGGCCCAGGGGGAGACCCAGGCGCTGGTGCTGCCGGCGGTTGGCGAGGGCCAGGCGGCGGTGCACACCATCCTGCTGCTCCACTCGCAGCCGGGCTCGGCGCCCGCGTTCGCCACTCTTCCTCTGGGGGAGTCGACGTCCGGCGCTGCTGCTGCGCCCCCCTCCTCCTCCTACTCTTCGCCCTCGCCGGCCCTCGCCTCCCTCTCGCCCTCGCCCTCCGCTCCGCTGGTGCTCATGCACCCGTCGGTTGCCCTGGGCGACGGGCATCCCGGGCAGCTGGGCCCTGTCGTGTCACATGCCATCGAGGTCATAGTCACGGAGACGGGCGAGTAGAGTGGAGCGGAGAGAGAGAGAGAGAGAGAGAGAAGGGAAAGAAGAAGAAGAAGAGAGAGAGAACGAGAAGAAGAGTGGGAGAGATGGAACTAGAAGAATGGAGACAGATCGGATGAGCAACAGAGACAGAACATGGTGTCAGAGGAATTGGTGCATGAACTGGGAAGAGAGGACCAGAGAAATGAAAAGGTGAACGAGAGAGAGAGAGAGAGAACAAGGGATGAAGGGTAAGAGCTCGATAGACAGATAGATGGAGAATGGGAGCGCATGTTGCTTCAGGGCACTGGAGAGAAAGGTGAGCGGAGGAGAGGTTAAAAGGGGGGGGAAGGGTGAGTTATGGTGCAGATCAGTGACGACGGAGACAAAGGAGAGATTTACACACGGTTACAGGCACAGGCAGGTTACCGAAGGTCAAAGGTCACATGGAGGGAGACGAAGGCTGAAAGGTTTTAAAGCTTAAAGGTTACAACTCGAAGAGAAATCTCCAGAACGTGAGGAGAAAATGGACACAGCTGACACGGCGGAGCTGGAACAAACTGAAAATAACTGAAGATGTACTTGTAGGCGGGAGACGTAATGGGAATATAATTGAACAGGTGTACAGTCTAATGTATGACGTGTCTTGGAATAAAAGAAGAGTTTTACTTTTGACTTTGTGTCCACCCTTTATGTAGAGGAAAAAAAAAAACCTTGGGAGTCATGGTAATTTGTCTCTTCCAACCGATTTAATAGGTTTTATCGGCAAGGCGATAAAAGACCAGTCAATTGCCAAAGTAGCCTTGTGCGATGTAATGTATTTTTAAATCCATACCGTTTAACTCACGATATTAATAGTCAAACCTGGAGTCCTTCTTTTTCCCGATTAATTGGTGGCTTTTTCAATGCAGATATGCACTTTACGTCATTGATAAGCCCAGCAAACTACAGTCCAAATGCGTGCTCTCTTCCTCTCTCTCTCTCTCTCTCTCTCTCTCTCTATCTCTCTCTCTTTCTCTCAGCCTCTCTCTGTCTTTGTCTCTGTCGCTCTGTCTGTCTCTCTCTCTCTATCTCTCTCTCTCTCCCCGAGACACCTGAAGGGGAGACGAGTCAATAGTGCTGCTATGGCAACAGAGTTCAAATTATGGGATGGCTTGGGTCTAAAAAGAGTCAATTGGCAGCCGCCACCGAGGAGAGCGGAGCCAAGCCCTAATGGTGTCAAGGTAGGCTGGATCATGCTGCCCCCAGGCCAATCTGGCCACAGAGAGCTGCAGGATTTCACCTGCTTTTAATCTCATGGGGAGCTGTGTATGTGTGCATGTGTGTATCTGTGTGTGTGTGTGTGTGTGTGTGTGTGTGTGTGTGTGTGTGTGTGTGCGTGTGTGTGTGTGTGTGTGCGCGTGTGTGTGTGTGTGTGTGTGTGCATGTGTGTGAGTGTGTGGGGGCTCGTTGAGGAAAGAGCTTCTTTCCCCCTGCTGCAAAGACGGAAAAAGGCGAGCTCTCCAACGATGCCTCACGGGGCTCTCTGCGGAGTTTATTACGGAGGTCCCTTAAACGGCCCAGCGCGAGCGCGACAAACGAGCCCATAAGACCGTCAGACGGTTATGGAGCATGGAGGACATTTTCCGACGAGCCCCGCCTTAGACCTCGCCATTTCTCCCCACCACCGCCGCCGCCTCGGCCGTCCGATATCGCTTTGCTCGGGAGCAGATTGCGGGAGATTACCTCTGCTCGTTTATTGCCAATTATGAAAAGGACAACATTTAAACACGCCCCGTCCCCCAACATCTCCTGCTCCCTCCTGCAATCAACAGTCTGTTTGTTTGTTTGTTTGTTTACTTATTTATTTGTTTATCAGTAAGTGCTAATGGGGGGGTGGGGGTCTGCAAAGACCTAAGATCTTCATGCAGAGAGCCACCACTCCCACTACAGTCCTCATCACCACCACACACACACACACACACACACACACACACACACACACACACACACACACACACATGTATACACTCTCTCTCGACTATACATGCACCTGCACACTCTCAAGTGCATTCACACACCCACTACACACACACACTACACACATGTGTGCACATACTCTATCACACACACACACACACACACACACACACGTGTAGTGCAGGGCCTGGTTGACATGATGTGTGTGACAGGGGGAGTGCAGAGGAGTGCAGTGGAAGAGACAGCCGGCTGGACGCAAGAAGGCCCGAGGAGGAGGAGGTGAGACAGACCGTTTAACCTGACAGCGGCCGCTAGTCAAGAAGGCCACGCTACCCACCCACTCATCCACCCACACACACACACACACACACACACACACACACACACACAGAAGTGCCCTCATGACCTGTGTATGAACACACACACATGGCACACATGTAAAGGGCACACACAGACACATGGGTCTCACTCGTACATTCTCCACACACACGCACACATACACATACACAGATACAGAGATACTGGCTGTTGTAGTCAGATGAGTGCTCACACGTAGCCGTTCAACCATGCAAATGTGGACATGCGTGTTCACACGCATAGAGGTTTGCAGGGTTAAATGTGCAATGACACGCAAACGTACACACACACACAGACACACACCCACACACCCACCCACATACCCACACGTGTGCACGTGTTGCTAGCCACCCCCAACCCCACACACACCCCATTATGTAGGCAAACAGTAACACACATTTTCACACCTTCACACCGATTGACGGCGGGCTGTGCAAAAGGGCACACGGCGGTGCATGGGTGGGCATGCACACACGCTCGACCGCAGACGTCAGGGCCGATGACTCCCTCCTGACAGCAGGCCGCTCTCCCCCGGTGACTGACAAGGCCTCTGATTAATGCTGATTTCTTTGCGAGTTACATAAAGTTAATGTCATGCATTCTTCCCGTCCCCCCCCCCCCGCCATGATCCACTCAAAGACTTCCATTCTCTAAACATGCAGTTTTTCAGTTTTATGATGGGGCCCCGAGGGGTTAACCTCCTTTTTTTTCCCGGTTCTAAGCGAATCTTCCTGCTTACCAGGTACTCACTGTGACAGGGAACATGATGTTAATAGGAGGGGAAAACGACTCGCATTAAGCCGGCCATTTCTCCCTGCGCCAGCTGTCTCCCCCATAGCATGTTCCATACAACGACTACAAACTATAATTACGCAGCGGACTAACCTGTGATTATTTACCAGGCAGGTCTGCAGAAGACTACTAATTCTTTGAGCTCCTGCTGGGGCCATCCGTGAACCCTGCGCTGTTTCGGCTCACTTTGACCTTTCAGTTACTCCTGTGAAAAAGGAGGAGTACAACAAGGCGTGAATTATAAGCAATGAACAGCAGAGTGGTTATGCCCTTTATCCCTGGTATCATCATCATCAATCATCATCATCATCATCATTCCCATCATCATCATAGGTCAACCTCAGGAAGCTGACACAAAACTATTCATAGCATACGTAGATATCAAATTAAGCTATATCATCATAAAACATTTATAATATATTTGTGAATTAGCAAAAACCTCTTGTTCTAAAACACAATGCAGTGTACTATATGTACAGTGAAATGCTGAAAAGCAGCGTAACACACTTTGTTTATATAGGGGTCATTGCAGAGCATGCACCCTGCAGTTACCTCTGGAAACACTTTCCCTGTTGGATCTGAAGCACTTTGCCATGTCATCCCCTATAAATTAACAGCATCTGTTAAGCATGTCCATAAATGAGAATCGGTCCTGTCATATAAAATAATATGATGCGCAAGATATCAATACTATATTATTGATAAAATAATATAACATTTAACGATATGAAAATAAATTTCATAGAATATTGGTCATTTGATGCTGGATTTCCCTTGTTGATTCCTTGGCGAGAACTATTCTCACATCGATGTATACACCCTTTCGAACCTGTTACTAGAGGGTTTCTGGTTGAAATGTTCAAAACCAATGTAGATGCTTGAAATGAAAATGAATCAGACTTCAGCATAATGCTCATGAAAATATCGAGGTTAAAACTCAATATCGTTTTCTGCGTCACCAGAAATGCGTCAGGAACGCATATGTTTTTTATGCAGCTGAAAGGATCTATAATGAATGTATACATTTATAAGTATAATATATATCACATTGGGACAAAAGCTCTGTGGATGAGCATCAAATGAATATGGGGGCAATTTGTCTATAGGGGCCCTAAGTTGGGCAACAAGCAAAAATGAACAAAAACTAATTTAATAACTTGGCAAAATCAATGTGCTAATTTAATACCATGAGCGAGACCCTGAGCGCACACATGGCTTGGTCAAAAGAGACATCGAAATCAATGGAATACTGTAACATGGAAAGCCCACGTCATAGGCTCAAACCCTGAGTGAGTCATGTTGCCATGATGGTCTTGGACGGCGGACATGTTTTTTCTTGACCGGAGAGATTTTAGACTAATGCAATGTAAATGCAACATTATGCATGCGCACAGACAATGTGTTGCAATTAAGCAGAAGTAATCCATGTTTTTTGTTACGGTTTTAGTCAGTAGTTTTAGGCCTTTCATGTCAAGAGATTCTCTCTACACTATATCCATCTCTTACTCTCATCTTATCTCTATTTCACATTGTGTCTCTTGCAGTGCACACACACACACACACACACACACACACACACACACACACACACACACACACACACACACACACACATAGTACATGCACACACATATACACAACCCTGTGGTCGGGTCACTGGCCTTGCTGAGGTGGCTGTACCTGTCTTTGACTTTGACAAAGTGCTCTTGTGTGAGAGAGAGGGGGAGAGAGAGAGAGAGAGAGAGTGTTTGTGTGTGTGTGTCTGTGTGAGTGTGTGTGTGTGTGTGTGTAGGTATATGCCAACAGCTTATCTCCATGTCAAAACGCCGTGCTGTGCAGGTGTTGGTGTGTGCTTGTCCATCTGTGTGCAAAGTGCACACTGACCTGTACTGTGGACTGGTGATTCACTGCCCTCCGCACAATGTGAGTATAATTATACCTGTGCTGTTTGGTATGTGTATGTCTGTGTGTGTGTGTGTTTGTGTGTGTGTGTGTGTGTGTGTGTGTGTGTGTGTGTGTGTGTGTGTGTGTGTGTGTGTGTGTGTGTGTGTGTGTGTGTGTGTGTGTGTGTGTGTGTGTGTGTGTGTGTGTGTGTGTGTGTGTGTGTGTGTGTGTGTGTGTGTGTGTGTGTGTGTGTGTGTGTGTGAATGTCTGTGAGTGTTGGTCATACAGTGCCCTTCCTACTGCATATGTTCCCTTGTGTGCCTCTGTGTGTGTATGTGTATGTGCGTTTGTGCGTACGTTTGTGCGTGTGTTTGTGTGTGTGTGTGTGCATGCGCTTGTGTGTGTGTGTGTGTGTGTGTGTGTGTGTGTGTGTGTGTGCGCACGCACATGTGTGTAGATCCATGTGGATCCATACATCTTTATCCGTCACACTCTGTGCTGCATCCCTGCGGCTGCTGTCGCCTCCGTGCCATGACATTACCGTCCTTCATCTCTCTCTCTCTCTCTCTCTCTCTCTCTCTCTTTCCCTCTCTCTCTCCCTCACTCTAATACACACTATATCTCTCTCTCTCTCCGTTTTCTCTCGCTCACTCACGCCAACTGTCTCTGACTATCTCGCACATACAGTACTCTCTCGTGCTCTCTTGTCTCTACCCTTCCTCTTGTTCTCCCTTCATCCCCTCCTTATTCACCCTTGTTTTTTTTCACTCAGTGCATCCCTCTCTCTCTCTCTCTCCCTCTCTCTCTCGCTCTCTCACTCTCCCTCTCTCTCCCCTCCCTCTCTCTCTCTCTCTCTCCCTCGCTCATTGATAGTAGAGGCTATGTGACTAGAATGCCGAGCACCTAATCATTATTCTTCCAGCAAGGCACAGAGCTGAGGCTGAATGTCAATTTTCTTCCTTTCTCTCTCCCTCTCTCTCCCTCTCTTTCTCTCTCCCTCTCTCCCTCTCTCTCTCCCCCGCTCTCTCCCTCTGCCCCCTCCCTCTCAGTCTGTTTCTCTTCTCTCCCCTACATACACTCTACCTCTCCCTATCCCATCATTCTCTCTCTGTCTGTTTCTCTCTGTCTTTCAGACGCACACCACCTCACTGTTTCTATTTTTTTCTGCTTCTCCTTCCTGATCCCTCACATACTCACCATACCTCTACCTCATACTCTGTCCCCCCCTCTCTCTCTCTCTCCTTCTTTCTCTCCTTCTCTCTCTCCTTCTCTCTCTCCCCTTCTCCTTCTCTCTCTCTCTCTCTCTCTGTGCTTTTCCCCTTCACAGCCGTCTCAGTCCCTCATGAACAGAGGGACCACACAGTCAGCCTCTGAAAAGAGAAACAGGAAGAGGGGATGATGCAAACCACACACACACACACACACACACACACACACACACACACACACACACACACACACATGCGCGCAAACACACACACAATTTTGGGGACGCACACTCTCAGACATACACACATACACAATCACGGGGACACATACTCTCAGACACGCACAAACACTCAGACACACACAAACAAAATTGTGGGGACACACATGCTTAGACAGACAGACGGACACACACACATACAGACACGCACAGACACACACACACTCAAAAATGGGGACAAACGTGCCCAGACACACAGACACTCATACCCACAAACACACACACAGACACACACACACACACTCTCTCACACACACACACACACACACACACACACACACACACACACACGCACACACACACACACGCTCCAGATGACATAGAATCGTGAGGGTGCGCATCTGCGGCAGGATTGCCTTTAAATGAGTGAAGGACTCTAACTGGCAAGGCTTGTCATCAGACGTCTCCTGATGATCGGGACATAAATACATGATTACAGCGCCGGGCTCCCCCTCACTGGAGTGTGGCGTGCCGCTCTGTGCCGTCTGCCCGCCTGTCTGTCTGTCTTGTGTTGTTTGAGCCAATTATCGCCTCTCGGCTCCCCTCGCCTCTTCAGCCCGGGAGCCTCTGGGCCTGACTGAAGTCGAGCCTGTGACTGTCCCCCCACTTACACACACGCACACACACACACACACACACACACACACACACACACACACACACACCACCACACAACACTAACACAAATACTCAGAAACACACACACACACACACAAATACTCAGAAACACACACACACACACACACACACACACACACACACACCACCTCACAAACACACAACATAAACACACACATACACACATACTAATGCATAAATGCAAACACACACACACACACACACACATCCGCACGCCCCCAAACCCTCCCTTCTTCTGCATGCTCACAACTTACTCCAAGGCCGCTGCCATGGCGATAATGACACAAAGCTTTATGGGAGCACTGCACCGAGGGTAGTGGGGGTGTGGGGGTGGACTGGTGGTGCTGGTGGTGCTGGTGGTGCTGGTGGTGCTGGTGGTGGTGGTGGTGGTGGTGGTGGTGGGAGTGGGGGTTGTAAACTCATTGCTTACAGGTAATTAACCAATGAATTCTTTGATGGGACTGTTTACATTTACACAGCTCAGACGCCGGGCGCATAGCGAGGAGCTTTTGGATTAGATCGGGAATGTTTACATCGGTGCTATCCTCTCTGTTCTCCCTCGATTCATCATCCACTTCCTGATAGAGGGAGCGAAAAACATGAAACGGGCAAGCAACAAACAAACACACAAACAAACAAGACGAGACGAAACGAAACAACCAACTACACACACACACCAACCAAGAATGAGTTTGTGAAGAAACACAGAAAGGAGCCACGCTATACTGTTTTTTTTCCCGCGAAGGGGTCGCAAAGAGCATTTCACGGCTAAAGCTTAAGCTGACATCAAAGGGCTTCTAGATTTTTCTACGAGCAGATGAGCACATAGGCGTTGTGTCATCTGTGTGTTCCGGGCGGAGACTATCCTCCCTGGCCCTGTTATTTACGATGTCCCCCGCTCCCATCGGACTCTTGTAAATAATTTCCCTCCCCCACAAATTGATGTTTGTGTCGGGCAATGTATTATCAGTGAGTTGAATAAACATTGTAAATAAGCATTAAACAAATGCCCCTGCTATGTGGTGCTATATTTATACCTATGTATGGTTCATATATTAATGTGAGCATTTTGAATACTGTTCTTTTTAACATGATTGGATAGTCATTATTTTTTTCCCTTCATGTGTGAAATATT
>NC_085017.1:17817697-17822697 GCF_963854185.1 Sardina pilchardus
ACACAAGGGTGTCTTATTCAGCCTATAGCCTTTTACCACACTCTCACTCTTAACACACACACACACACACACACACACAATTCCCTTAATCCTCCTTGCACATAATTATACACACAGTGTTACACACACACTCACACACACACACACACACACAAACTGACACACAGTGTATGTGCACTTAGACCTTAGGATACACACAAACTCATGCAATTTCATATATTCACCGGCTCTTTCTTAATTGCTACATGCTCTGCTGTGCACAACACAGTGTGATAACACAATGTATTTCCGCACACATACACTCACCCTTATCTTACCACACTGAGACCTTCAAACACACACACACACACACACACATGCTCTTAAGCGCATATGCACACACACACACACATACACACACACATGCTCTTAAGCGCATATGCACACACATACACACACACACACACACATGCTCTTAAGCATACACACAAGCATACACACACAAGCACACATACACACACACACACACACACAATGGTGTCTGCCGCACGGCCCCTCTCTCTTAATTGCCACATGCGCCACTGTGCACAGCACACCATGATGACACAGTGTAGTTTTTCATGGTGTAGCGACAGCTTGAAAAATGTCAGCGACGGCTCTTGCGCCGGCGAATAATGAAGAGCAGAAAGAGAAACACTGATAACAGTGATTTAAAAATGTGTGATTTATTGGGCTCAAATTGCCCGCCATAAATTACGAGCAAAATAGGAAAGTCGCATGATATCAGTATCAAGCGGTGCTCTTGTTGTCTGAGTGTCCATTTATAAATGGTAGCTGATGCAAACACAGTGATTTATCTGCTAACGGATTCGGAAGATAAATCATCTCATAAAGGGTCCATGATCTCAGCTGGGGAGAGAGAAAGAGGCAGAGAGTGAGAAAGAAAGAGAGAGAGAAAAAAAGGTAGAGGGGGTAAAAAAAGGAAGACAGAAAATGGCTCAAGAGTAATTTTTTACCTTTTCAGGTGCAGCCAAGGTGAAGCTTTAGTGAAGATAATATTTCATCGGTGGACTTCAGTGTGACTAAATCTATCCAGTGGCGAGTAGGCCTATCGGAGTTTTTTTTATACTGATGTAATTCATCGCGACTCTATCATGGCTTTCGCCCGATGACACTTGCGGGCCACTTACTCCTAACGTAAACACACACATCTGGCATACACCTTCGCGGGCACCATCACACCCACATGACAGCGCAGTCACCATGGCAACTCACTCGCCACACCCACCTACCTCCATCATCCACCTCCACATACACTCAACGGATCATGCCACTCAACACCTCAACACACACACACACACTGACACACTACCGTTGTTCGCGTAACACATCGCAGGCTATCACTCTTCCCACCCTTTCACACTCTCCAACTCTCCTCTCTCGTTTGCACTCTATATCAGTTTGTCTGTTCCACCCTGCTGTTGGGTTAGAACACACGTCGACTATGGAAGAAATGCACCACTAATACCATACTAGCCTGGGTGTTCCCATGCTGCCTTGCGCGCGATTTGATTCACGCTGCTAAGGCAGCCTGGAAACTACCGCCCTTATTTTTGCCTCAGATAGGGGACCAATCATAGAACAGGGGGGAAAGCAAGACGATGATGAGCTATACAGACACATTTGATAGACATCCGTGGCGCCCAATAAACGGATCTGGGCATTTTTTTCAAATTCACGTTTGGTTGCCAAACCACGTCTCATTGAGAAGTGGTGGTGCTAGCCAGGCTAAATAGCTACAGTATAGTTTCCACTTCTCCGCCACCTCTTCTACATAGAACCAGAAAGAGGGCTCTTTTGGTAGAGGGTTGTGTAACCCCACAACATTATATCTCACCTCTCAAAAGTGATTTGGGAACATTTCCAAGACAAGACAACTACTGTATACGACCAACTGGCCCCTTCCGCTCTCCCAAAGAAGGACAACCATTTATGATGGATGGTTTCTCGCTCCAACACATCCAAGGGTCATCGCTGATGCCCATATAGCCTTAAGACATGGTCTGTCTGTGGAGGTGACGGTTTGGGGTGAGGATAGGTGGTGGCAGATCGGGGGTGATGGTGGTGGTGGTGGTGGTGGTGGTGGTGGTTAGGTGGTGATGGGTGGGGGTGGTGATACGTAGAGACACCTCCTGTGACTTTTGAGGCTGCAGGTATCGTATGACAGGGTGCCAAGCTCCTTGGGTGACAGCGAGAGAGAGAGACAGAGAGAGAGAGAGACGGAGAGAGAGAGACGGAGAGAGAGAGAGAATGAAAGAGAGCGTCACGCAAGGGAGGCGTGTTGTCAACACTGAGTGATGGTGTGGAGGAGAGAAATAGAGGGAGAGGGTTGGGGGAGTGGGGGTATAAATAGTACAGAGGGACTTGGGGATGGGAGGGGGGAGTGGGGGGCGTTGTGAGATGTGGCAAAAAATATCTCAAGTGAAACGCCCTTCTTTTAACCTTTCCCTGTGTCTGTATTTTTTTTCTCTCCCTCTTTCTCTCTCTCTCTCTCTCTCTCTCTCTCCCCCTCTCTTTTTCTCTCCCTCTGTCTATCTATCTGCATATAGATGACGGATCACTCCTCACTTGCTGTCTACCCGGAGGCTTTTTCCTGCTCCATCCAGGGCTGTGATCTGGCCCTGAGGTGGTGCCCTTCTGCGCCGTAACCCCCGAGAGCACTCCCAGAAATACCGCCAAGCCCCCGAAGGATCCCCCCACAATCCACCTGGTTTTTCCAGCTGCAAGGAAATTCTCCCACAGGCCTTGTCGCAGCGAATTAGCCATTCCAGACAGGATTGGTGGCTTTGAAACCCGTCGTCTGGGGAGACGGAGGAAAAACAAACAAATTCATAGATACTCAACTGGGATTTGTGGATATTTCTTGTGTTGTTGTTGTCGTTGCTGTTTTTTTTATCCTTTTTTTTTTTGCCCGAGCCTTTGCTGACAGAAGCAGCCAACCATTTGGCATTCCCGAGCAGGATTCCTTCTGATGCTGGTTGGCAAGTGATGACTGCAGGTTCAACCTGGGAGTGGGGTTCGAAATGGAAGATTCCATATTTACCCAGCGGACATCCTGGAGCAATATAACAACCTCCTTCCGGGCGCCAGACTTGCTTAGGAATGAATGGATGTATGCCTGATCGCTGCTGGATTCCCACCCCCCAACTCCAATATTTCCTCTTTTAATAATTGCTATTTTTTCTCTCTCTGTCTCTCACATGCTTCACATCTGGTGTTCTCTAATTTGTAGGGAAAAAAGGAATCTCATTTCAGAATTGGACCGTTTTTTTCCCTCTCTCGCCCTCAACCCACCTCACCTAATATGAAAGCCCCGAAACATATTAAAAGAGCATCAAGGAGAAGAGGGGGAAAGATCTGAGAAAGACAGAGTGAACGAGAGAGAAAGAGAGACTTGAAGAAACAAGGATAGGGAGAGGGATTTTCTTGACAAGCCAAAAAAAAGGCCCCACTGCTCCTTTTTCATATTGAGAAGAGTGGAATTTTTAAGAGAAGGGGCAAAAGGGAAAAGATGAAGAGGTAGACTGTGAATGGAGAGACACGAAGAATAGCAAAAGAAAAAGGTCTGGAGACACTGAGTCCCCATTTTCAGACTTCAGTTGACTGGGTTACCTTCATTCTGCAGTACTGTGCTACCACTGAACTAGAAGACAGAGAGAGGTGAAGAAAGAAAGAAGGAAGGAAAGAAAGAAAGAAAGAAAGAAAGAAATAGAACACAGAGCACCTTTTAACGATTCAGCTGCCCTGTAGTCAGAAGGGACAATTAGGAGTATTTGATTACATGCCTTAATTTCCCAAATCAGGTGGCAAGTGGCAGACAAATAGCCCAGCCCACAAGATAGACAGATTTAGTGTGGAAGAGATCAAGAAAGACAGGAGGGAGAGATGTGCCAGTGAAGGGGAAGAGACAGCCAGACAGAGAGAGAGAGAAAGAGAGAGAGAATCAGGTGCCATAGATACAGGTTATTTTCTCCAGCCTTTTTTAATTGAGTTGAGGCTTTCTCCTCCCCACTTCTCCTCCTTTCTTTTCACTGGGAAAAGATCGTTTGTATCGCAGGGCCTTGCTGGACTGCAGGAGGGAGGCCTTCACGTAGGCTACCGCAGCGCCAAACTGAAAGGGGGGAAGAGATACTGAGATATAGATCAAGAAACGAAAGAGAGGTTTCTTTTTTCCCAACCTCCTTCACCTCCTCCTTTCGACCCTAGTAGAAAAAAAACGAAATGCCCTCTCCTCTCCTCCGCGACGTTTTATTTTCATAGCTAGCAGTCTATCATTATTCCCCCCCATCCCTCCCCCCTTCTCTCCTCTCTGACTTCCTCTGTATCACACAGTGGAGGACGTGGATTTAGTTATCTCATCACAGTTGGATATTTCTGCTTCTCCGACAGAATTTTCCCTTTTTACCCCAGGGATACATCTTTTTCTCCGTGAGGTCAAAGCCGGGAAATCTGACATTGCTTTCATTGAGGGGAAAAAAAGGTCTCATCCATCCCACCACTGCAGTGAGGGAAAATAATAATATTTTTTTTTCTAAAAAAAAGAGAGCGCGCGAAAGAGGAGGGAAACGGAGAGACCGAGAGAAAGGCAGGAATCCTCTCGAGCCACTCTTCTGTTCCCCTCATACCCTCAACTTCCAGGTCGGATCCTGTGCGCTATTCTCCACCACAACTTGCCTCCCCCTCTCCGCTAAATCCCCCTCTCCTCTTCCCCCTCCTCCTCTGTCGGGATCCGTGGATACTCTCTCTTCCTCTCCCCTCCTCTGCTCGCCTCATCTGCGGGATCCGCCAGCATTCCCGCGTGGGGACGACTGAGCCGGCTAGCTTCCACGCCGATCCTTTGATATTAGCTCCTGGTGACGTCTGATTCATTCTGTGAGTATATCTGCCTTCCCTGTCTCCCTCTGGCTCGCGCTCTCGTCTGTGCCTTTGGTGTGTGTGCGCCCGTGTGTGTGTGTGTGTGT
>NC_085017.1:17825197-17827697 GCF_963854185.1 Sardina pilchardus
ATGAGCAGTTGAAGGTCACAGCCATCCCCCAATCGTAGGTCAAAGACCATCCCTGGACAAGAATATCAAATCCACCTGATGTTCTGCACTGTGTATACTCTGAAGTGCTTTTGAATGACATTGGTGACACAGCTCGCCTCTCAGAGATGGCACGATGTCAACTGTCCCCATGTCGTCCACCCAACCTAATTAGAAGTTAAAGACACCTGTAGATCCGTTTAACCTCAGGTTTCACTGTAGGGACTTGAATGACTGTTGGACTGACTCCTGGACGAACGTGATTTGAAACTGAATGTTTCGAATGTCTCATAGTGTCAATGATTGTCTTTCTGTCTGTGTCCTCACTTTGGCAGAGGGATTCCACTAGATTTGCCAAATGTTTTATCACTCTGTTAGAACAATGAGAAGCACATCATTTGAAATGCTTTGCTAATAACTACCCGGACTTGCTGAGTTTGAAATGGTGGTGTTAGCTCTTATTTTACGGCGGTGTGCTACCTCATTATGCTCCTCAGTGGCCCAGCACTTATGTCGTTTTAAACGGCATTGTGCTTCATAATGTCTTTCATTCTGTACGGGTGAGCCATTATGGGAACAGCGCGGTACCTCTGACCATATAGACGCGAAATGTGCCCTGTGGCTTTTTCTCATTATTCTCGGCCCAGAGGTGTGTGTGTGTGTGTGTGTGTGTGTGTGTGTGTGTGTGTGTGTGTGTGTGTGTGTGTGTGTGTGTGTGTGTGTGTGTGTGTGTGTGTGCGCGCGCGTGTGTGTGTGTGTGTAGTATGTGTGTGATTGTGTGTGTTAATATTGCAGTGTGGTACTTTATGAAACGAGGCAGACATCTCGTGAGCGGGGTCGGCTGAGCGAACAGAGGGGTCCGCGACCGTGTCGGTGCCCCAGCTTACATGGAGGGCTCGTGGGGCTGGTGAGAGCCGTGAACTTGGGTGGTGGTGGAGAGGGGGGGGGAGGGGGTGGCGTTGGTGGGATGGAGGGGGTTTCAGTGAAGGTGCTGAGGTGAGGTGTTGTGAGGTGGTGGGGATGGTGGGGGTGGCGCTAGGGGAGGGGGGGCGGGGGGGTCGAGCAGGAGCCGTGCTTAGTCAACAGTGCTCAATGGAGCGAGGCACATTTTTACTGCAACACGTCCACAGACATACTCTCCCTCTGCCGGGCTCTCTCTCTCTCTCTCTCTCTCTCTCTCTCTCTCTCTCTCTCTCTCTCTCTCACAGTCTCTCTTGCGCTCTTTCTCAGTCGCTGTGTCTGTCTTCCCGATTCTTTGCCTCTTTCACTCTTACACCAAGCAACACTCACACACATAGCTACTCTCTCCCTCTTTGTCTCTCTGTCTCTCTCTATCTCCTCACTTCTCCATCTGACTTTCTTCCTCATACACACACACACAAATACAAACACACACTCATCTCCACTGCACTGTACTCCTTTTCTCCCTTTCTCACACACCGACACACACACACACACACACACACACACACACACACACACACACACACACACACATACATACCCTGTCTTCCTGGCACCAACACAAACACACACTCCTGCTGTTTCTCCTGCAGTCTCTTTCTCCCTTTGTTGCACAAACACAGATTCATAGTCATACACACTCATGGCCCCTTCCCTTCGTCCTTCTCTCTGTGTATGATAAACATGCAAACACACATCCTCCCACCCATGGCCCCCCTCTTGCTCCCCCCCCCCCCTCCCTCACCCCCCCGCCTCCTTTGACTCAGGAGCACATGGGGTCAGTGCTGTACGCGTGACATTTCACCCTGCCATTTCGGCTCAAACATTCCCCCCCGCAGAGCTCCAGTTGCAGTTCTCTCCATGTAGTTCTTTTTTTCCCCCCTTTTTCCTTTTTTATTTATTTATTTATTTATTTTTTGTCGCATAACAGTTGACAGCACAGAGTAGCCCCACCGGGTGGCCTAGTCAGACAGGACCGAAGCTCAAGGCCTGACCCGTCATCGGAGGGGGGTTGCCTTGTCCAGTCCAGTCAAAAAGTTGAGCGTCAAAAACGTGCGGGCGAGCGAGCGAGCACTGCAGACACGCACGTTTCTATTTCGAGATTGTAGAGGTGCCAGTCACTCCGAGCGATGGCCTGTTATTTTCATGTCATCCCAAGACGGATATCCGTAAATGAATATGCGTCATCCCTGACATGTCTTCGGTTCATTCGAGTACAACATATAAGGATCGACAGAGAAGTCCGAGCAGCCATCAAGCGCTTATGTCAACCCACGGCAGCCCTTGGAGTGAAGCTCTTGCTTGCTGACGGCTAAAACATGAAGTCGGAATCCACTGAATGCGCACAGCTGTTTATGTTGGTTGAATTTGCACATGTGGAAACAAAGCCGTGAATGACTTTCTTACAAATTCGCTTGCTGCCGCAGAGCGAAGCGTTATTTAAGCCAAACAAGCGTAGATACTTGTGTCAAGAGGCTTGAGGAGGCAGTCATTAGTTGTTGTAGTTGTGCACCATTAT
>NC_085017.1:17830197-17832697 GCF_963854185.1 Sardina pilchardus
ATGTGCAATGCATTGGCCCTCTTCCTCCAGCGCTGAAACCTGTTTAAGCTGGGCCCTGACAGCGCTGATAGGGTCCAATCAAAATGTATTGATTCACTGTCAGAATGAGACATGGGTGGGGGTGGGAAAGTGCCCCCCCTCTCACCCCCACCCCCCCACCACCTCGGGGGCAGGTTGGGTATCCGCTCTGGTGGTTGTTTTGGTGATGAAATGCTCTCAGTCTGAACATGGGGGTGAAAGCAGTTTGATTTGAGGTTGTACAATTTCAGGTTGTTTTTTTTTTTTGGTACTTCTTTTTCGTTCTTTTTCCCCTGCAGCGGCACTCGACAGCAAAATCAGAAAATGCCAGCTCCATTGTGCAGGCTGTAAGTGGCCCGGCTATTGCTATTGTCACGGGGTACATTTAACACTATTGATAAAAAATGGTGTGAATACAGGAAATGTACAGTGAGTCACAGTGGGTAAATAAGCGTGGGTCAAAATGCAACACTTTCACAAGAGTGCTACGTGTGCCCATTTCATCACATCCACTCCATGCCTTTGTGCCACACACTTGCCAAGACTAATGTTGCCGAGGTGTGAGTTTAAACAGACAAACACACTTGGGGAAAAAAAAAAATACAAAATATATTACACTACATTACATCACGATACCCCCCCCAAAGCAAACATGGATATGTACTCCAACATTCCAAAGCTGCATTTTTTTGGCGATTATGTAGCCTACCTCAACATTACCAAAGCTTTGTTGTTGGCAGATATACAAAGAATAGGCCTATACACGTTGCTATGATGTTGTCTAACAAACAGTTCATTTGATAATGTAAAAATGGTTGAAAATGTTTCCGATGGCTTGTAAATGTATTCCATGCCACTCTAATGGTCTGCACATTTCAACCCAAGTCTGGTACTTATGCTAATTACTCCCATCTTAAGTGCTTGGCAGTCATCACTTGCATCCTTTGGTGAGGAGATGAAGTGCTTTGTATGACACTGATTGGCTTAATGTCGACACTCATGATGGGAGGAATGTACTCAACAGGAAGTGGCAGAGTGTCATAACCCTCAACTTTGTGTACTTTACCCCATTTGTGTGTAGGGTGCACAGCACGTCTGTAATATACATCAAGCACCATTAGCACAGTCTTGTCCACCATTAACGTTTGCAGTGCTTTTACAGTCCTCGCATGAAACATGTTACTCAGTGTGGGTTACCACCATATGCAGTAACGCAGGAACTAGCTCCTTATTTGTACTGTATATAATTCTTGTAATATCCATTTGGTGATACTCACACAAAGTAGGTTGGTGCTGATTTTGGTTTGCATGACAATATTGAAAGATTTTAGCATGTTCCAGAAGTCCTCTATCTAATTCCTTTTAGATTATAATTTGACCTTTATTCAAACTACCTTTCATTCGGTTTCATATTCCTCTATACTGTGATGTTCTACCCAACTGACAAAAGCAAATACACAGCTACACATCTACTAAACTGTTAACTCCTTTTTTTAGTTACATCCAATACTGTGTTTCATATCAGACACTTCTTTGCTGATTTTGTGTTTTCATGAAGGTCAAATCATTAATATTTTGTGTATTAAGACACGCAACATGAAGTACACACCGAGGCTGATGAAACCTCCTCTCTCTGACTTAAGTTTAAATAAATAAAACAGAACTACTGAAATTGCAACATGTTACACCAAAGAGAACTAGAACACTAACCTAATCCTGCATACTTACTACTTCACATCGCCGAAGCTGGGCACTGGCTGGTTCTGATTCAAAGTCTAGGCAGTATTTTGCACCTGTTTTTTTTTCTCTCTCGTTTTTTCTTTTTTTTTCATATGTAAAATTGAGAAACTATGTCTCATTTACATTTGCCAAAATGTTTATTTCATGATCTTGAAAGAGAGAGTGACTCAAATGAAATTCTGACTAAAGTCCTTTTTGTCATTTGATTGCGTAATTGTAAATGATATGTAATCAGTCCAGCATGCACCAGATGGCATTTGTCATCTAATGCACGACGGCTTCTGATTGGCTCCTGACTGTGGGAATATGTTATAAAAGTGTTAATGAATGTGCGGTGGTGTTTTTGTTATTTTTTTAGTATACCCAAAGACATAGCTTGTCGAGGCAGAGGCACCATTGTGGGTGTTCTGCAGGTTCCGAAGGCCACCAGGCACTCCGGTTCCTCTGGGTTATGGGGGTGTGTTGCACACTCTTCCAGAACATGTCTTTTTTCTCTCTCTCTGGCTCTTGCTGTTGTTCTTTTGCAAGGCTGGACAATTCTTTGAAGTGCTCCCTATTGGCATCTCATAAATAAACATTAGCAGGGTTTGCTTACGAGCACCATAGCCAGAAAGAAAACAAGGAAAAAAGAGAGAGAGAAAGAGAGAGAGACACACACACACACACACACACACACACACACACACACACGCACACACACACACACACACACACACACACACACACACACACACACACACAC